>NC_057810.1:376642383-376942383 GCF_018294505.1 Triticum aestivum | reverse complement strand
GGAAACCCGGATGAATTGTTGTTGAGCCCATTGACAACATTCTTATCTCCTCCATGATTTTGTTGAACATTAAGCTAGTGTTGGAAATTTTTGAAAGCATTTCTTCATGCTAGTTCATGAAGCATATGTTCGGGTGTAAGAAGTGACTTCCTCCAGTTCATGTGCATTTGATGCAAGTTGCTGCCGTGGATTCGAGAAAGTCAATGTTGCTTCCTTTGGAATCATCCCAAATCAGTCATGCTACGTGCGAAGTATTCTGTGGTTCGGAGACTTGCAACCTCCATTCTAAATGTGTCCCTAGCACACCAAGCCACTGATTGATTTGTTCAAGGTTAATAAGTTCTAAGTGCTAGTCCCGAAGGTACCAGACGGATTTGTACAAGACTTCGATATCCTCGATGATGGTTCCCCACCGGAACTCGGTAGTGTATTATTGCAAGACTACCATGGGATCATGTTTGTTTGGGACAGCGTGCTCACATGTTTGTAGCAGAACCAGCTCATGTGTTGGAGCTTACTACCGTAGTTCATTCCCCGAGAATCTCACAATGCCGTCTCGCCGATTTGTGTTGTAAACTTTCAATTTTCTTTCTAGATTTGATGAGCCTGGAATATTCTGACACCGGCCAGATCTGAATCTCAGGCAGATATGATGGTTGGAAAATTTCCCAAGAAATACAATATTGGTCTCGCGATAACCAGTAAAGTGAATGTCATGGCCAACACACCCCGCCGGGAGACCCAATATTGTAGTATCTTGATTGGAGAAGTTGGCCACCTCCCCATAAGGATTTCGTAGGATTTACCTCTGTAACTGTTCCTTATGGATTCTATTGCTCCCGAAGTCCGACCTTTTACTTGATGTTCTAGTTATCAAACCATATCTATGAATGGGATACACTAGCACATCAAGGAGAACATTAGAAGCGGAGTGCTAAATGTCTCTCAGTCGATCATCCTGATTTTGTTCCCTTGGTCTCGCTAAGGTGAAATCTGAGAAAGTGTTATCTCCCTTTGCATCTGCATCCTCCATCACCATTCATCATGGTCGTAAGTTGTGTTGCCCGGATCCTTGACACGGATATTGGTAAACCTTGATGGATATGGAAATGCTCAAGTTCTTGAGAGCACGCACAAGCGCTGGGTGTTATCATCGTCATAACTAGGATTGCTCCTAGCTTCCTTGGTTATGCTATAAATTTTCAACAGTGGGCTCACTCTCTGCTGTTGAGTTTCTTTCCAGTTACTAGAATCATTCCCAGCATTTGGGATTTGTTCCCAGCTCGCACCGTCATTGTGCCATCCTACGTTGGGTCCCATCCATCTCCGATGATAAGCAAAATCAACCCTTGTGTTGTCTTCAACAAGGTAATCCACATCATCCATACTGGTCCGGGTATGTCATTCCACCGAACTCCTCCAAATGATCGATTTTGATTTGCCTTAAGCTGGTATAAAGAATTTCAATGATCTCGGAATCAAAGGTATTTCTTTTTGCCACTTAAGGGGATATTTCTACGAGTCACCCTTCTCCAAGATGTCTCGTTATGGTATCATGGAAACGCAACTCCTCGCTACGTTGACAACCATTCACCACCTTCTTAAACGTGTCCGTTCCACTCCATCCCTTTGGATGAATGCTTCATATCTCAGCTCGAGAGCTGTTCTTACCTCTCACCTCACACTCCATGGGTTGATTTTGAATACTCGATCTTCAAGGAGATCGTCTTCTGTAGAGTCTCTTTCTGTCGTCGTCGTGTTAGATGAAGACCTTGCAAGCAAAGACGTCAAGATTGTTTTGAGTCAACAGATCAACAGCTCGAGAGGACAGTTGGATCTTGGAACTCATGTTATTAGTTTGTGTCCCCTTTGTCTTCTTACCTCACGCCTTGAATCTCGGGGCGAGATTCTTGTTTAGTGGGCGTGAGTTGTCACAGCCCTAGAGTTTGTTTGCAAGTAGTTGCATAATCATCCATGCATCATGTCTAAATTTATTGGAAACTTGAAATAGGGATGCTTAAACCCTAGCACCAAATGATTTCAACTAGGGTCAAAATAAAATATTTTTTATTGAACTCAAAATGCCCTCTAAAAATGTTCAACATTTCTAGTTTGAAGTGAAAGCATTTACCAAAAATGGTTTATATTTTTGCAGGACATATTGGTCTCTGAATTAAGTCATACCCTATTTGCATTTGGGCATTTAAATGCTATAAAATGTTTACTGTTGGATATATTCTAAACAGTAGCCATGATTAGTTTCATGATTTTTGGATCTGTTTAAGTATTTTTAATAAAGACACACACTTATAAAAAATAGAAAACAGTAATTAAAATAGAAATAGAGAGAGAGAGAAGGATTACCTGGCGCAGCCCACCTGGCAGCCCACTGGCCGGCCCAGCACTGTGCTGGCCCGTGCCAGCCACCTGCTTCCTCTCGCCAGGCAGGCAGAGAGGAGGGACACGACGCACGTGCCCGATCTTGCCACGCCACCACCCTGCCTGCCTGCCGTCGCCCGCGCTAGCGCGACGCCTCGAAGCGCCTCTGCGGCACCGCCCCGACCCCTGGACACCACTCTCCCCTCCTCTGCTCTCCCCCCTCGTCCTCCCCCCCCCCCCCCTCATGTCCGAACGGGTTCGTCGACGCCATTCGCCATAGCCGTGGCCACTCCCTCCCCCTCGACCCCTCGCCGTGCCCATGATCTCCGCCTCCGTCGTCTACACCTCCTCGTTGATTCACGCGACGCCGGGCGCCCTCGAACACCGACCATGCCGTCTTCTTCCTCCTCGGGCCACCGAGATCGCCGGCGACCTCCCGTCGTCACCAGCTCCTCCCCGAGCACACCGAGGCCTCCGTTCAACTCGCTGTGAGCTCCTCTTCCTCTCCCCTAGCTTCCGTGCTCATTTGGCCTCCGTAGCCGCCGTTTCCACCTCACCCGAAAACTCCCCGCCGCCGGCCATGGCGCCGTCGTGGCTAGAGCCACAATGGCTCGAAACCAACCTCTCTGTTGTTCTCAGCGCAACAACGGGAGCCCGTAGCCACCACCAGCTCCTACTCCCGTGCACCATAGCATCAAACCCGACCCCGCCCGAACTCCGGCTGCCGCCAAAGCTCATCGCCGGTACGATTCCGGCGACCCCCGCGTCAAACTCCCCTGCTCCTCGATGCGGGCAAGCAAGGGCTACACCCTGGTGCCCTCGGCTCGTGCAGCCGACGTCCGTTGCACGATTCCGGCGCGCCTCCGCCGTGCTGGATGGTCGCCGCCGGCCAAATTCCGGCGTGCTATCGTGGCCGCGAGATTAGTACTAATCACCACCACTAAACAACCACCTAAGCCAATGACAGCTGGGCCCCACGCCCTAACTAAACCAAATTTTATTTGCGTTTAGATTAAACCAACCTCCATGGGCCCCACAGGTCAGTTTGACCTAGCCACGTCAGACGTTGACCGACTCCACACGTCAGTATTGACTTGCTGACGTGTCTGTTGACCGGCCCCACCTGCCATTGACACTAACTAGCCCCAGTCACTGACCAGTGGACCCCACTGGTCAGGTTTGACCTGGACCGCACCCCGTTGACTCTCTTACGTCATGCTGACGTAGTGCTGACGCAGTAATGCATTTTCTGGAATTATTTTAATTCTAAATATTCAGGAAATTCCAGAAAATGCCCTAAACTTCTAAAAATCATATAAATTCAACCGTAACTCCAAATGAAATAATTTATACATGAAAAATGATCAGAAAAATCCAATATATCCATATGTACCATTTTCATGCATGTTAGAACAACTTATGACTACTGTTTATGACAATTCAACTAAATGGCAGTTAAGAAATCACATGTGGAGTTGGAATTTGAACCAAGGGTTCAAACTAACTTCATTTAATCTGCTGCTAGTTGCATTAGCCCAAAACACATTCTTATTGCCATGTCATAGCATGCATCATATTGTGCATTGCATTGATTGTGTTCTTCTTTGTGTGTTGGTGCTTATCCCCTCTCAGTAAGACATGTACCGACGATGTGATCGTTGACACTGATGAAGACTCAATGCTATCTTCAGAAGTGCCAGGCAAGCAAAAACCCCTTGTTCATGCTACATGCTAGATGCTAGAAATGATATGAGGTGCTATCAATGCAAAGTGATATGAGGTGCTACATGAAGGTAAGGCGACATCCGTGGGGATACCGTGTCTGAGGCCGCAAAGTGATATGAGGTGCTACATGCTAGATCGAGGTGGCATTGCGTCGGGGTCCTGACAATCCTATGGACTAAACCCTCCAGTTTATATAGACACCAGAGGGGGTTAGGGTTACATAGAGTCTATTACAGAGAAGGAGATCTACATATCCAAATTGCTAAGCTTGCCTTCCACGCAAAGGAGAGTCCCACCCAGACACGGGACGAAGTCTTCAATCTTGTATCTTCATGGTCCAACAGTCCGTCCAAAGTATATAGTCCGGCTGTCCGAGGATCCCCTAATCCAGAACTCCCTCAGTAGCCCCTGAACCAGGCTTCAATGACGATGAGTCCGGCCCGCAGATTATCTTCGGCATTGCAAGGTGGGTTCCTTCTCCGAATACTCCATAGAAGATTTTGAACACAAGGATCATGTCCGACTCTGCAAAACAAATACCACATACCACCATAGAGGGCACAATATTCCATAAATCTAATCTGCTGACAACTTTTCATAGCATGACATCACGCCACGGCTTGGTCATTATTCGAACCGTTTTTCTCAACCAGCTACGGCACATATTGCGAGGCAGTTTCCCTGGCACGTCTTGTCGAAGCAGAGATCATGTCCCCTTATCATAGGATTCTCATCAATACGGGTGTGGGTAACCCAATCGCGCCATCAATCGCGGCGCTTGGGGAATAAGCGATTTTACGGGGCAAGTGAGGAGGCGCACAGTTTCTACCACCTTTATAAAGGGATAAGGATTCCTCTTTTCACCTACGCCTTCTTCTTCCCCTGCCTATCCATTCTCGCACGCTCGAGCTCCAGCGCCCAAGTTCTCACCTTCTCCGCAAAGACATTCCAAACATGTCCGGAGCGAGAGGCAAGTGGATGGTCTCCTCCATTATGGAGGATGTCGTGGATTTGTCACGGCAGATGTCCTTAGTGTCAGGACTTAGTCGCGAGGCCAACACATCTATGTGGTAGCTTGAGAGGGGTTGAGCAGAATCGAGAGACGCAACACAAGACAGGGATTTAGACAGCTTCGGCCCCCGGGAAACATCATCCAGTAAAAACCCTACATGCTGTTTGAGGCTAGATCTCATTACCATTATGAGGGAGTCGCCGTAAACCGGCTCTCCTCTTTGTGTCTAGCCCTAAGATTGTTTCTTCTTGCTTGTAGCTTGTCCCCCTTTGGGGAGCCCTGCCCCTCCTTATATATGTTGAAGGGGCGGGTTACATGTGGAGTCCTATTAGGATTAGGACTAGTCTCCCTTCTAATACAAATCGGATACAAGTCCGGGTCTTCCTTGTAAAGTAAATATTCCTCACGCCTTTTCTCTTAAACCGGCCCACCATAGCATGATCCGGCCATCCATAAACCGCCCGTTGGGCCACCGGGTCTTGTCGCTCCTCTGACCCGCCTGCCGGATTACCAATGAACCGTAAACCGCCATGTCCAAGTGGGTTGCCAGTGAATCGCCAAACTCTAGCCGGGTCATACATCCAGCGGTTTATACCGCGGGGTATATCCCCGACATTAGCCCCCAGTTTAATTTGGATTCATCCATGTTAAACTGATCTGCAACAAGAACAAATTTGTCGGGTTGTGCTCCGGTTTAAATATACTTGTAAGCCGGCACTTGATCATCCTTAAATCCTTGTCATTTCTTCCTTCCAAGTTAATAACCATCTTCATAATCAATTTGCTTGCAGAAGATATTTGTAAATAAAGAATCCATTTGAATCGGCCTTCAATGCTTTGACTTGACAAAAATATTAGTCTCTGAAATATTCAACTGATATCCAGCCGGCTTGAAGATGTAAAACTTGCCGGTTTATGATTACCACCATTGTCTGGTTATAAAAACTGATAATTCCGGGTCATGATTGTTGCCAACACCGGTTCATGATTGTTGCTAATGCCGGTTCATGATTATTGATGACGCCGGGTTACAGTCACAGGGTCATAATGATTGGTGACGCCGGGTTAATCCAGTTTGCTCAAAACAGAGAATTTGAAAATAGTTCTTCAATAATAATATAATACCTGTAGCCCCCAAGTCTTGAGCAGAACAAAGTGATGGCTTAAGACTTGCTTCAATATAAATACTGCCACTTAAGAAGAAATCCATGTTGTTCATCCCAGTGACTAGTAAAAACTGAATACTCCATACTATGTAGCCCCCAAGTGCCGGGTTATCATGCTTACAGCAACCTGGGACTTGCAATTGTCTTATACTCATAAAAACTTCAACCAGTGTAGCCCCCAAGAGCCGGGTCATTATGCAATAATGAGCAGGGACTTTAATATATACTTCAATGAAAATAACATCATATGATGTAACCCTCATCATGGGACTTGAATCCACGTCCACAAGGTTAAGAGCTTTGTGCTTTACCAACTGAGCAGTGGACTCTTCAATATAATGAATAAAAAGCTTTGTACCTTCAACTGTTGACAGGAGCAATTGGTAGCCCCCAAGGGCCGACTCATTATAATGTGATGAGTCGGGTCTTCAATAATATGAGCAGAAAATTACTTTGCATTAGCCCCCAAGTGTCATGGTGCATGCTTGCAGCGACATGAGACTTGCATGTAATCTCAATTTGAATAATGTAGCCCCCAAGTGCCGGGTCGTGAGCCTGCAGCAACTCGGGACTATTCCTTCCATTGTAGAATAAATCATATCCTTTGATAAAATAATAACTGTTGCGCTAAAGCGACTTTGAAAACTCAATAATACCGGTTACTAATAACCATAAAAATCCAGCCATGTTGGCTATTCAAGATAATATAATCCGGTATGAAAAATTCATCCAATATCATAATGAAAATTCAGCCAAATTTGGCTATTTGAATAATATAACCCAATCATTTATAAGCGCATGATTCCAATGGCGCAATCCAAATATATACTGGCGACGTATAGTCCAAAGCCAGGCCGGTTTAATAAACTCCGGATAATTTCCCATCATATACTGGCGACTTATCGTCTTAAAGCCAGACCGGTTTAATAAACACCGGATAATTTATCATCATGCTTTATTCAACCTGTCTCTGCATACAACAAGTTTAAAGTGTCCTGGCGGTTTACCGCCGGACGGGTCATAATGCCCAACATATAACCCAGGTTTATAACCAAGGCTGCACTTAAGAATAATCAAAAAAAATATATCATACCTGTGATATTGAATCACATCATTGGTTTACCAATTTTTTGTAGTAAGAGTGATAACCCCAATCTTGAGTAATGATAACTCCTTTCATACTGTGCCGGTTTATGATAAAACCGTACCGGGTTGTGATAAACACCGGTTTAACCATATATAATACTGGCGACTCGTAGTCAAACCAGACCGGGCGGATAGTCTCCGGATTATGATTTGATCATGTACTGACAACTTGTAATTGAAAGTCAAGCCGGGTTAATGAACACCGGTTTACTCCATAATAAGATGGTAACATAAAATCAAACCGGGCAGATAGTCTCCGGATTAGGATTTGACCGTGTTCCGCCAATTTGTAATTGACAGTTTGAAACGGATTAACAATGTCGGTTTAAAAACGCAACAAAAATCAAATAACAGTTATGAAAAAATATGGAAGCAAAGGCAATGATAAGACCATTTGCAGAAAAAGGCTTTACTGAGCCGATCAGATGGTGTTACCATGGTCGGACACGACCAAGCTCCCAATAAGGTGTAGCTATGGTTCAAGTCAGCCAGGTCCCCAAATGATTCGTGGCATATATGCCAGATCAAGAGGCGTGGCAATGGTTCGGGTTCGACCAAGCCCCCAAGTGATTTTGTGGCCTTAGGCCGACCAAGAGGCGTGACTGGTTCAGACTTGACCATGTCCCCAAGTGATCTGGTGGCTGTCGCCCATCAAAAGGTGTCGCGTTGGTTCGGACACGACCAAGGCCCCCAGTGATGTTATGGCACTAGGCCGATCAAGAGGCATGGCTATGGTTCGGATACGACCAAGCCCCCAAGTGACCAATAATATGATAAGCCAATAAGGCATGATACCCATGTTTGGACCGCGCATCATGGCAGCAAGTCTTCTTTGGCACCCTTTAACTTTTTGCAAGAGATAAATCCTTCTTGAACCGGGATTTTGAACCGGATATTGAGAGCTTCAAGGATTTGTGGGAGACATCTTTCCCTTGAACCGGATTGTAAACCGGAATCTTCATTTGCAGCCGGAAATTTTCTGATGGCCTTTCAACTCGAACTTGTGAGAAGTTAATTCCTTTTTGAACCGGACATTTGGAGAGCTTCAAACGGTTTGAGAGAAAGATGACTCTTGAACCGGATTTTGAACCGAAATCCTTTCTGATGACCCGGAACTTCTTCATTTTAAGCCAGAAATTTTTTTTGAAGGCCTTTAAACTGGCAACATTTACTGAGCCATGTCATTATTAGCCCCTAAGTCTCGAGGCGACTTGAGGAGTTGGCTTGAGATTCTCCATAATTGACCGTGATAAAAAACTGGTTTGAATTCTGCATGGGAGAACTTGTATGCCAGGCTAGTGATTATCCACCGCGGAGTTGATGACCACCATGATGAAGCTGAAATCAATCATGGGCGAGTCGGCTGCGGGAGCAAACAGATGAGCCATCAGTGGCATTGTAAACCGGTTCGGAGGGGCGAGTCAATCGTAGGTACGGTAAACCGCGCGAACGGGCGAGTCAACCTCATCATGTTTGATGTAGCGGGGCGTCGATTTGCACATGTACCCGTCGAGCATCTAGGCATAGACGAGCGCTAGTGAAAAATAATGCTGACGCTTGCCCCCTTGCCACACCTTTGTAATGAATAATGGTCCTGCAAAAAAATTACCATAGACCAGTGTAATTGTTTTTTGATGTAAACAATATGTTTTAATTAAAACAGACTTAGAGGGATATCACCGGATTCATCTGGATGATAGACGGAGTTGTATATTCCATCCGTAGATCACCTCCAGTGATTTCAACAGCGAGTTAACCGCTCGCCCAATGCCTCGGCGGAGGCGGCGCGAGGCAAGATCATGAATGATGAAGTAGAGGCAGCTCGCAACGGACGCGCGACGACTTGGAACAACGCCGGTCGTGGACAATGTTGTGGTGGCTTGTCCAGCGCTCCATACTTGCATTGTTTTGTGGCATCACTACTTTCAACTTCTCGAGCGTAATCCAGTCAGTAGCCCACTGGTCATCTCAAAGCACAAACAACTGAGGTTGTACAGTAGCACCAGGAAGAAGGCGTGGAGGTAATGGTATCATCAGGATAAACAGCCTTAGATTTATGAACATGTTCCATTGACGGCCGGTGACCACCAGCCAGCTCTGAATAGCAGCCGGTCTGCCGACTGCTGATCACCCAACAGTAGATATTTGTATAGGCTGAATATATGTCCATTAAGGGATAGCTGGGTAAGTACTCTTGGTAACTTCTCTGCCGCTGCAGGTAAAAACAATTTCTTCATCATCATTTTTTTTCGGAACACACCTGTAATCCTGACTGTACTGCTCCAAGTTTAGTTGCTACTGCATCAAATTCGTTACCAATCTCATGTTCCAACTCAATATCATTCGGTGTATTGCAAGATCTACGAGTAGAGATGGCAGCTTCAAAAATAGGAGGCCCCTTTGCGGCAGTAAACATTCCTGAAGATGGACAAAGACACGTGCATTGCAAGGCAGGACCAGCTTGAGGAGACTTGACGGTTCAGGAAACACAACGGCGGAAAAGGGAAAATCCGGCTCGACGCGTGACTGTAATGGCAACTCATAGGTCCCTCGAAAACCACGGCAGCTGGGTGGAAACAGTGCTGGTGCGACACGGGACGGCGCCAGAGTCCGCCGGAGCAGTAGTCTGGGCACGCGGGCGCCTCCACGGCGGCTCGAAAGTACAAATCCGAGGCAAAAACATGGCAGCGGTGACTTGAGGCCATCCGTCCACGAGGCGGAGGCGAGGGCGACTTGGCAGGTAAAACCCGAGCACGTGTTCCAATCCGGTTCTGGTTTGGGTCACAGCGGAGACTTGGCGTGTCGACGGAGCTACAGCCGCTTCAGCACGGCCGGCGGGTTGAGAGGGGCACGGCGACAGCGAGGCGGCTCCATGGGAGAAGGTAAGGCCGTTCGGTGAGGCAGCAGAGGCAGCTGTGACCGGTTACACATGATCTGAATTTGGCCCAGACCCGTGACTCCCTGAAGGAATTGAATAATATGGCAACTTGTTTCTTGGAGCTAGTAACGCGTGAAGAACTTGATGAACCTTGGTCACTTTCATATGTGTTGATTGTTCTAACATAAACCATCATTGACTTGCTTTTGTCTTCCCTTTCTGCGAGAGGGTATTGGGATCTGTGATTGTATTTGAATCGGACTCGGTAATCCTTACTGAGCGGTGACCAGCGTCGGTTCAATCAACCTGGGTAGAGTCCTATTTCCTTTTTGTACACCGCGCATCAATCGATAAACTTGCCTTTTAGAAACGTCACACTCAAGGCTTCAAGTTTTTTTTTACTTTTCTAAACGACAAAACAACAGCAACAGCACAGCCGGCGCCTTCCCGTAATGGCGCCTTGTTATCTTCAACGCGATCGAATCGGCCGTAGCCCAATCTCAACTGAACAGATCGCTTTTGAGACCTCCACAAGACGAGACGCCTTGTGCTGAAACTAGTATCTGAATTATCATCCCAGCCGGCTCATCTTCCTCCGACCAAACGCGACCTTCTCGATCCCTGGGAAAGATCCCTCCAAGAACTCATCACCATCGTGCGCAGGCCCCACGGTGGGCGCCAACTGTCGTGGATTTGTCACGGCAGATGTCCTTAGTGTCAGGACTTAGTCGCGAGGCCAACGCATCTATGTGGTAGCTTGAGAGGGGTTGAGCGGAATCGAGAGACGCAACACAAGACAGGGATTTAGACAGCTTCGGGCCCCGGGAAACATCATCCGGTAAAAACCCTACATGTTGTTTGAGGCTAGATCTCATTATCATTATGAGGGAGTCTCCGTAAACCGGCTCTCCTCTTTGTGTCTAGCCCTAAGATTGTTTCTTCTTGCTTGTAGCTTGTCCCCCTTTAGGGAGCCCTGCCCCTCCTTATATATGTTGAAGGGGCGGGTTACATGTGGAGTCCTATTAGGATTAGGACTAGTCTCCCTTCTAATACAAACCGGATACAAGTCCGGGTCTTCCTTGTAAAGTAAATATTCCTCACGCCTTTTCTCTTAAACCGGCCCACCATAGCATGATCCGACCATCCATAAACCGCCCGTTGGTCCAGCGGGTCTTGTCGCTCCTCTGACCCGCCTGCCGGATTACCAATGAACCGTAAACCGGCATGTCCAAGTGGGTTGCCAGTGAATCGCCAAACTCTAGCCGGGTCATACATCCAGCGGTTTATACCGCGGGGTATATCGTCGATAGAGGAGGACATTACAAAGCTCCGGGAAGAGGGATACTTGGCCGCAAACATCACGCACCGGCTCCCAGACGCAGGGCAGATCGTCCCTACTCCATAACCCCATGAGAGGGTTGTGTTCCATGCTCACTTTGTTCGTGGATTGGGGTTCCCCCTCCACCCATTTGTCTGCGGGCTCATGTTCTACTACGGGATGAACTTCCATGTTCTGGCCCCCAATTTCATCCTCAACATCTTGGCGTTTATCGTCGTGTGCGAGGCCTTCCTCCGCATCAAGCCCCACTTTGGCCTATGCCTGAAGACCTTCAACGTGAAGCCAAAGGTGGTGGTCGGCCAGCAAGAGGAGTGCGGAGGCGCCATGGTGGGCAAGATTCCCAACGTCACCTAGCTCGAAGGCTCCTATGTGGACACCCTGAAGGGGTGGCAATCGGGGTGGTTCTATATCACTGAGTCGCACGACGCCAACTGGGTGGCCGCCCCTGAATTTCAATCCGGCATCCCCATGCGGCTCACCTCCTGGAAAGAGAAGGGTTTAGCCTGGGGTGCACCGGCGGAGCTGACCGGACTCCAGAACTGAGTCAAAAATATGATAAGCAAGAAAATCAAGCTTGTCAACGTGGTCCAGGTCATGCTCTTCCGTCGGATCCTCCCGTGTCAAAGACGGGCATTCAATACGTGGGAGTTCGACCCGGCCGAACACCAGACGTTGCGAGAGCTCTTCGACACGACGCACAAAGACGTCTGGAAGGTGATGTTCAAAGCCGCCGAGGTATCTCCTCCCATTACCGAGGATCGCGGACTCAGTGCAAAGCGCCGCGCCAATCCGGTAAGCTCTTTATATTTCACAGGATGTGCTTTTCCCCAGTGTGTTTTGGGACGAATCTAAGCCCCCACGCCCATTTAACAGGACTCGGTTGTGACAGCGGAGCGGATCGACTGTCCAGCTCCACTACCAGAAGATACAGCAACGGCTCTCTTAACAGAGATGCTGTTTCTGGCGCCCTATGAGGTGCCAGAGAAGAAGTCCAAGAAGAAGGCCGCGGGGACCAAGAAAGTTCTCCCGTGCAAGGTTGTATCGGACTCGTCGTCCGAAGACACAAAGGCGCACTCCTCCAACAAAAATGAGGAGGAGGAAGAGGAAAGCCCTCCCCCCAACCAGGGGGGAGAAGAAAAGGAAGGCCACCAAATCTGGGGAGGCCGAAGGGTCCAAGAATGGAAGGACACTCCCTCCGGACCACTCCACAACAGCCGCCTACAACGACGACGAGTGGTTGCCCAGGGACAAGCCCCTAGCGAAGTCGTAAGTATCTGGACACTATAATACTTCAAGTATATTTTGTTTTATTACTTCTTATTATGTTAAATATGATTGTGCAGTCCATCCAAAGCCCACCTCGACGTATCCTCCTCAGATGGGTCTTTGGGCCAGTCGGCGATGAACAGCGATTCACTCCCGACGGCCACTAGCCCGCGGCTCGCGAACGACACCGAGGTGTTCTCCTAGAGGATACCGGACCAGGGGAGACAGTTCTGGCGACGCCCCAAGGTGAAACCCCAGCCGCCGAGGGCATGGGAGGGAACGCCCCCATGGATTCTGATGATGGGGGCCACAACAAGTCTGGCCCCAGCCGGATACTGCGCCGGAACCTCCAGTGGATCCGGATTCAGGTAGTTAGCCCCTCGCTAAGAAGGGCGAGCCACCTGTGCTGATGACCTCTGTCCATCCAGAGGCATCGGACAATCTGCTATAAGCGCTTCACGGTGCTTCCATTGATGAAGAACACCACACCGTCATAAGTGCGGTGATTGAGAAGGTCCGGTCTGCCAAAAGCGGATTGACCGAAGCTTGCGTCAGCCTCCTAACAGGCTTCGAGGTAAGTACTAAAATTATAAGAGAATATCACAGTATAGACAGTAGCCCCTGATGCTCTGTTTGGTGTTCGGGAGGAAAGGCCGAACAAAGGATCAAATAACATTCGCAGGTGTCTAATTAGAATATGTCTATGTGAGTAAGCAGGCATCGCTGCTGGCTGTTGCCGCTCGCACTGCGGAGGTCTCCGGACTGAAGCGGGACCTGGAGCGGTCCGAGGAAGAGCTCGGCCTCACCAAGAGGCAGCTTGAAGAGAGCAAAGGTAAATGATACCCCGTCTATATGCCATATAAAGGAAAAGTTGTTGATGCTAATAGAAGCGTCATGAATGTCAATAGGGGCCACAACTTAAGTGGCGGCCCTTAAGAACGCGCTGTCCGAGGCCGAGGACAAAGCGGCCAAGGAGCGCACCGAGCGCAAGAAACAAGAGGCTCGGGTTGAGGAGGTCCAGCAAGAGCTCCAGGACTTCGTCAAAAAATACGATTCCTTGGAGCATGACTCTAAGACGCAAGAGTCCGAGCTTGCGAAGGCCCGCCAGAGTGCACAGGATGCCAAAGTTGAAGCCCAAAAGGGCCTCCAAGAGTTTCAAGTGGCCAAGAAAGATTGCGGCGGGTAAGGCTTTCAATATGCAAAGCAAGCATGTGAAGGAGACTTTCTTTTTACTTACCCGAATTTGGAGCTCTCCAGCAGCGTTCGCAGATCTGCCGCACAGCATCTCTGATGCCGTAGAGTTCTACTGAGCCAAGGAAGGGAGCTTGACGGATAAGTTGTTCTGCTCCCAGTATATTGGGGCCGAACACCCGATGCCCTTGAGCGACCAGCTGAAGCAACTGGTCGAACTTCATAAGGAGGCCGAACTGGCCATGAAGGATATCATAGTCCGGATGTGGCCCGGTGAGCCCCTGCCCAACAACTACTTCGGCCTAGTAAAGCGGCATGTGAATGCCTGCCTGCGGCTTAAAGTCATTAAGCAGTCAGTCTGTATTGAAGGTGCGCGTAGGGCCTTGGCCCATGCGAAAGTGGATTGGGCGAAGATGGATGCCGAGAAGTTGGTGACGATGGGCCACCCCGAACAGTATTATGACAGTGTCCTAAAGGGTGCCCGCCTTGTGGCGGAGGAATGTGCTAAGGATGTAATATTTGAATGAATGTACTCATGTGATTCTCTAATATGAAAACGAGTTCGTGTGCGCTATATAACGCTTTTTTATTTAAAATATTACCTTTTGTGCGGCCATTTATAAAATCTGAGAGTTGGCCAGTCGTCGGCGTCTGCCCCCTTGTAACTAGTACTGGGGTGTTCGGGATAAATCTAAACACTCTTTATCCAAAAAATTTGGTCCTTTAAGGAGGTGTTTAGCGCAGCGAACAAGGCAATCGGACTATACAGCTTTATCACTCTCACTTAGCCATAGAAGTCTACCAGTTTAAATTTTGGCAAAGCCCCTAGTATTTGGAAGGCCAAACTTGGGGCTCTATACACGCCTAAATCAGACAAGGCCGATTCCTCGCCCGAAGTGGAAAAATTCTTTAAGGATTTGAGACCTCTTGAACAGCGACCAGCTCTCGCCGCATCATGATAGTCAGTTTTTCGGCTTTCTCTACTGAGGTGTTCGTCCAAAAGAACCAGGACACAATCGCAGTAGTTCTCCCTATGCTACCTTAGCCGATATAGCAGAACGTAAGGCACCAAAATATGGGAGCCGGGAAAACCCAACTATTGACCCAAGACATGATTCGGAGCTGATGCATATAATGCTATAAGTTCGGGGTGCCGCACATTCAAAAGTGTTCGGACTTTTCTTGTCGTGTTATGGGGTACACTGAAGCCCCTGGCGAACTGAACGTACCGAAATGTATGGGTGCAATTTGTAATTAATAAGCATTAAAGGAAAAGGATAAAGAAATGTAATAGTAAGTTGACGCTGTACATTATTTTCCTTTGTTATTTTAATAATACGGCAAGGCATATGTGTACAGGTGGTGTGGTAAGCAAAATAGGACCATTTGACATGTCCTTAACCAAGAGCGAGCTGCGTGTGGGTATGCAAAACAGGTATAGTGATCGATATCAGAGACCACTTGGGGGTTCCCTTGTACGACAAAGCTTCTTGTCTCCTTGGTGTTTCCATCCCGTTGTGGGTCGGATAGTCGGACTATCGGAAGAGCCACCCGAAAATAGGGACCTGAAAAGAAAAGGTGTGAAGATATACGGATCCTAGGGCGGTTGAGCCGCATTGTGGACCGTGTCATAGCCATGCCTCCGCCTGTGCCCATGGTATTTTGAGTGGGTAATTGTGTACGTGTGGCACAAATTTCGCCGCTTGACTGGCACTAGGATAGAGGCCGAATTGCTAGGCGAGCTCTGGACGTGCCGGACGATCCTGTTGCAGGGTACTCCGGACTCACTTGACGGTGTCCAGGGGTTTTATCACCGATTTGGCGGTCTTCATAAGAAGGCTACTTTGTACATATGCTGCGAGGGCCGCAGTGTGCTCCTCCGTACAGAGCGAGCGCTCTGTGTTTCCATTAACTGTTATCACCCCGCGAGGTCCTGGCATTTTGAGCTTGAGATATGCATAATGCGGCACCGCATTGAATCTTGCAAATGCGGTTCGTCCGAGCAGCGCGTGATAGCCACTGCGGAAGGGGACGATGTCGAAGATTAACTCTTCGCTTCGGAAGTTGTCCGGAGATCCGAAGACCACTTCCAGTGTGATTGAGCCCGTGCAACAGGCCTCTACACCTGGTATGACACCTTTAAAGGTGGTTTTTGTGGGTTTGATCCTTGAGGGGTCGATGCCCATTTTGCGCACTATATCCTGATAGAGCAGGTTCAGGCTGCTACCACCGTCCATAAGGACTTGTGTGAGATGGAATCCGTCAATGATGGGGTCGAGGACCAACGTGGCCGAACTGCCATGACGGATACTGGTACGATGGTCCCTGCGATCGAATGTGATCGGACAAGAAGACCATGGGTTGAACTTTGGGGCGACTGGCTCCATCGCATAGACGTCCCTTAGTGCACGCTTCCGTTGCCGTTTGGGAATATGGGTTGCGTATATCATGTTCACTATTTTCACCTGGGGAGGAAATTTCTTCTGTCCTTCTGTGTTCGGCGGCCGGGGCTCCTCGTCATCATCGCTATGCAGCCCCTTTTCCTTGTTTTCAGCATTCAACTTGCCGTCCTGTTTAAACACCCAATATTCTCTGTTGGTGTGATTGGCTGGTTTATCGGGGGTGCCGTGAATTTGACACGAGCGATCGAGTATGCGGTCCAGACTGGACGGGCCCGGTTTGTTTCTTTTGAATGGCTTTTCCCACTGACCGGGCTTAGAGCTACTGAATCCGGCATTTACTGTCGTGTCTTTGGCGTTGTCGCCATTGTTGCGACGCTTGTGTCTGTTGCGTCGTGGCTTGCTGTTGCTATCTCTGGCATCTGAAGTGCCAGGATTTCTTAATGTGTTGTTGCTACGAGCCAGCCAGCTGTCCTCGCTCGCACAAAAGCGGGTCATGAGTGTCGTGAGGGCTGCCATGGACTTCGGCTTCTCTTGGCCGAGGTTTCGGGCAAGCCACTCGTCGCGGATATTATGTTTAAAGGCCGCTAAGGCTTCAGCATCCGGACAATTGACAATTTGGTTCTTTTTAGATAGGAACCGAGTCCAGAATTTCCTGGCTGACTTAAGTCATCAGCAGCCGGTGGTCGCACATAAGTGCCCTGGAAGTTGTCAAGGAATGCGTCTTCCAAGTTCCCCCAACTGCCAATGGAGTTTGCCGACAGGCTATTCAGCCAATGCCGAGCCGGTCCTTCGAGATTTAGTGGGAGGTACTTGATGGCATATAGATCATCAGCGCGGGCCATTTGAATGTGGAGGAGGAAATCTTCAATCCATACCGCAGGGTTTGTTGTACCATCATATGATTAAATGTTCACGGGTTTAAACCCTTCTGGGAATTCATGATCCATTACTTCATCAGTGAAGCATAGGGGGTGTGCGGCCCATCTATGCCGGGCTACATCACGACGCAGTTCAAAAGAGTCTGGTCTGTTGTATTCGGCCCGGACGGATTTGCTTTTAGTATATCCGGCATGACGGTCATCATCACGTGTTGGGGCGCGCCCCCGTGATCCGTAGATCGATCTTGACTGTCCTGCTTTGTTTTCCAATATGTCTCACTGGTCCTGTGTGTACCCCCGGCCCTTCGTGTTTTTGCTTGTTTGGCGACGGGGTGCGGGCTAGAATTCGGGCTGATACGCCGCTCTGTCTCGGCCACGAGGTGGCCGGTCAGCCGCATCATGCGCTGGTAGTGTAGGCTTTAATGCCTCCTTTTCGAATTGTGGTAGCAACCTGCACTTTGGGTAACTTTTGGTAGGGCGCTCGAGTCCGTACTCCTCCACTGCCAGGACCTAAGTCCATCTATCAGTTAGCAGATCTTGATCAGCTTGAAGCTGCTGCTGCTTTTTCTTCAGGCTTTTTGTAGTGGCTATAAGCCGGCGCTTGAAGCGCTCCTGCTCGACGAGATCCTCAAGCACGATGAATTCTTCATCGCCAAGGCTCACTTCGTCTTCGGAGAGAGGCATGTAATTATCATCCTTTGATTCTCCATCCATTGCCTGTTCCTTAGGGCTAGCTGGACCGTCCTCCCGTTCGGCCTGCTCAAAGCCTGGCTAGGCGGGGTTGTTTTCGTCTTCGGCACCGTCCGGATTGCTTGTGTCGGTATCTCTATTTTTGCTCTGGTGGGGCTTAGAGCGGCGCCTATGACGCCGATGCTTAGATTGCTTCTCAAGGGGATTATCCTCCGTTGCCTCATCGCCATCACCTTCTTTGGGCGTGTCCACCATATATATATATCATATGATGAGGTGGTTGTCCAGTGCCCTGTGGGTGGTGGTTCCTGTTCTTCTCCTGCATCGTCGTCCATACCGTCAATGTCTTCGGAGTTGAAGTCAAGCACGTCGGTTAAGTCATTGACAGTGGCTATTAAGTGGGTGGTGGGTGGGGAACGAATTTCTTCTTCATCCACTTCCCACTCCAGCTGTCACACCCTAGCTAGTCATGCATCAGAGTGTGTGCATCATGTTTAAAATTCCATTTAAATTGAAATGGGGATTGTGAAACCCTCAGAATCATTTCTGAAAATGATCCAAATAAAAATTTCTCCAAAAAGGTCCAAGAAAATGCTCATGTTGCTCTCTGAAAATATTGGACAGAGATAAAAATCAAACCAATATTTTTAAGAGCTCATAGGTATTTATTTTGGGCATTTGGAATTAATGCATAAATATTTGCATTGGAAATATATTAGTTATATATATTAATATATGTCCAAATATTATGCCAAATATAAAGGAGCTCTGGAATAATATATCTAGCTCCTGCAAAAATTGGCATAAGGTAAATAAATGATTTAATATATTATTTAAATCAAAACAAATGTCAGAAAATTATAAAAACAGAAAACAGATAAAAAGGGGAAAACTTACCTGGCGCCACCACAGGCCCACCAGCCAGCCCACCTGGCCGGCCCAGCCCGGCCACCGCTCCAGCGAGCTGCTTGGCTTGCCAGGCAGGGAGCCAAGGTGCTCGGCGGCGGCACCGCAGCTCGCCACGCAGCTGCACGTCGCCCTGCTTCCCCCTCTCGCCGCCCTGCTGGCCTGGACGAGCTCCACGTCGCGCCCCGACCCCCCTGGACACCTCCATTCGCCCCCAGTTCCTCTCCCTCGCGCTCCCACGCCATGGCCGACGCCACCGTCGCCGCACCGCCGCCGTAGCCGTGCTCCCCGTCGTCTCCACGCCGCGCCACCGTGTCCAGAAGCTCCGCCGTCCTCTACTTCTTCGAGCTAGCCGAGCCCCGAGCGCTCGCGTGCCCCGAAGCCGCCGCACCAACCTCGCCCGAACCGCCATCGCCGGAGATCCCCTTCGCCGTCGCCGCCGCAGCAGCTCGTCCCCGACCACGCCGTCCTTTCCATCAAGACCGCAGTGAGCTGGGCTAACTTCCCCTTCCTCTCTTTCTCTCTCTCGTGCACCACAGCGAGCACACTAAGCTCACCCGCACGCGCCGTCGCGGACCTCTTCGCCGACGTGCTCCCGGCCATCCTCCGGCCACCTCACCTTGTCCATCGCACTCACCACGCCGCGTTGGGGCTAACCATGCACTCCCCGCACCTCACCGCACACTCTAGCCACGAGTTCATCTTCAACCGAACTCCGGCGGCCACCAAAGTCGCCGCCGGCGCCAACTCCGGCCACCCCGAGCCCAACCACCACCACCAATAGTCGCGGCTCAACCTCAGCAACACGTAGATGCCTTCCGCCGTCCATTTGGTTGCCGGAATGGCAAAAAGCACTTTCGCCGCCGTGTCGGGCTCGCCGGCGGCTAGACGCCGGCGTGTTTGACTCTGACTTTGACCACGAGTGGGCCCCGGTTGACCCCCTGGGTCTATGACATGTGGGGCCCCCTTTGTTAATTAATCCAGTTAGTTTAAATCTAATTTAGTTAAACTAATTGAATACTGACATGCGGGACCCACTGGTCAGTTTGACCTGGACCAGCCCGTTGACCACTGACGTCATCATGACGTAGTGCTGACGCAGTAATTTAATTACTGGAATTATTTTTACACAGGAAATTCCAGAATATTATTTAAACTTCAAAAATTCATAACTTTTATTCTGTAACTCCAAATTGGACAAATTATATATGAAAAATGATCAGAAAAATCCAATCTATCCATCTGTACTATTTTCATGCATGATCAAACAAGTTAAATTGATGTTTTAAGCAGAACAAGGAAAAGCACTTTAAAAGGCCATATTTGAGTTTGAAATTTGAATCTTTGATTCAAATTTGTTGAAACCCTTCTGGTTTTAGTTGCATTAGCCCAACCCACTCATATTGCCATGTTTCATGCATGCATCATATTGTTGCACATTGTTTGGTGATGGTTGTGTATCGGTGTCCTTTGCGACAGGTTCTGCCTCCGAGGAGTACCGTGATTACCCTAACGAAGAACCGTATCAGTGCATCGAACCATCAGGCAAGCAACCAACCATTTGATCATATCGATACAATCCCATGTTCTCGCTCCTGCTCTCTTTTACTGCATTAAGACAACGCGTTTCAAACTGCTGTGTGCTACGGTAGTTGAACCCATTTCCTCTGCATGACCTGTCATTGCCACAGTAACTAGATGAAACCCACTAGCATGTGTAGGAGTTGATTGAGCCATATGTATGTGTTGTTCCTACCTTGCTATGCCTGCTATGCTTAGAGTCGTGTCAGGTCTGGTTCATCTGGGTGATGGGCTAGAGTGAAATGATTATGTCGGTAATGAGAGTGGTGTGGTGAACACGATTTGGTAAAGGTATCGATGAGAGGCCATGTAGGAGTACATGGTGGGTTGTTTCATTGAAGCCGACCCTAAGCACTGAGATCTATATGTGTGATTTAAGATACAGCTACTACCATGCATTGGGCCCGAAACCAATGGACCCTCTCGGCTTCTTATTCACCCTAGTTCTCCATCCAGGAGTTGCAAGTAGTTTCTGGAGTTTGTAGTCTACTGGAGGCCGTGGACAGCGCTGACCGTAGGGGTGGGCTGTGATGCGGTAGGTACGTGGCCGGGTGTACCGAATACCCGTTAGGTATCTCGGGAACCCTGTTCACATCGTTCGGGGCCGTATGGGAAACCTCGGCCGGACTCCCTGCGGATGGAACCTGAATAGGCGATAAACCTGGACTGGAGGCTTAGGTGGTTAGGTAGGTCGTGGCCGACACCCACGTTGGGCTTCCGCTTGAAGGTTGCCGAGTACATGTCATGTAAACGACGGTAAGTGGTGAGAGCGTGTATGAAGAAGTACACCCCTGCAGGGTTAACATGATCTATTCGAATAGCCACGTCCGCGGTAAAGGACTACTTGGTTGCCTATACAGTTCATAGACAAGTAAATGGAAACTACTAAAAGCCTCAAGATAAGTGTGAGTGCCGAGGATGGCTCTTCCGTAGGAAGGCGGAGGCGGATCCTCGGTAGTGTATTGAAGTGGTGAGCAGTGGACTCGTGTGCGCAAAACCATTTCAAGTTGAGGTACCGTAGGATAGTCTAGCCAAGAGTCAAAGCTGGCTTGCTGCAATAACTCCACCAACCCTTCTTGATAATATGCATGTATGTAGGATCTGATGTAAGTCTTGCTGAGTACCTTTGTACTCATGTTGCTATAATCTACATTTTTACAGAAGACGCTGCAACCCCTTCTGATGGGTTCTATGTAGACGTTGACATCAACGAGTAGGCTAAAGGCCCAGGTGGTGACCCTGAGCTTGTGAAGGACCACGTAGTATAGCTAGGCTTTCCAAGCCTCTTTTATTTTACTAGTTGTCTGTACCCAGACAATGTACTTCCGCTGCTGGTTTGTATGACTGTATGACTTGAGTGTTGGGTCGTGAGACCCGTACCTTTGTGTATGTTATGTATGGCTCCCTGAGCCTTAAATAAAGTACTTGTGTCGTAGAGTCATGTTGTGATGCTTCGTTGTATTTGCACATATCGCGCATATTGTGTGTATGATTGAAATGCTTGGTATGTGTGGGATCTGACTATCTAGTTGTTTATCTTTAGTAGCCTCTCTTACCGGGAAATGTCTCCTAGTGTTACCACTGAGCCATGGTAGCTTGCTACTGCTCTGGAACACTTAGGCTGGCCGGCATGTGTCCTTCTTCGTTCATGTGTCTGTCCCTTCGGGGAAATGTCACGCTTTGAGTACCGAAGTCCTGTTAGCCCGCTACAGCCCGGTTTACCGGAGTCCTGCTAGCCCAATGCTACAGCCCGGACCCACTTGCTGATGACCGACACGTTCGAAGCTGGGTCATGGATGCCTGTCCCTGTAAGTCTGTGCCACTTTAGGTTTACGACTAGTCATGTCAGCCCGGGCTCCTTATCATATGGATGCTAGCGACACTATCATATACGTGAGCCAAAAGGCGCAAACGGTCCCGGGCAAAGGTAAGGCGACACCCGTGGGGATACCGTGCGTGAGGCCGCAAAGTGATATGAGGTGTTACCGGCTAGATCGATGTGACATCGAGTCGGGGTCCTGACAGCGTTGGCATCAGAGCCGGACTGCCTGTAGGTTCTCCAAGCCAAACTGGTCGATGTTGAGTCTAGAAATTCTTTAGTTATATGTAGGGGAATTGTTTGTGGGATGGAACGTAAGGCTCTTTTTACTCCTTTATCTTATGACATTCTGATTTGAGTCAGTCCATTCTTCCACCGAGGGTTAAGGAATTAGGATCTATTCTTTCTATCAGGATCACGTGTTACTAATCAGTAGTACCTTATAGGTATGATGGATACAAGCCTAGTTCAGTTCTTTTACCACATTATGTTGTTAGAATGGATTCCGAACTTTGATATGATGATGTTGAGTGTGTATGAAATCCTATGTCAAATGTCTCAAAATCCTTCTTGACCATTTACAGCTGTTATGCTGCCGAAATTTTGCTAGAAATTCTAATGCCTTTGCATTATGATTGTGCTTGCAGATGGCCACTCGCGACCTCAATCAAGTGGTTCGCCTGACTCGATGCCTAGATGTACCCGGCCATACTGCCAAGTTGGTCAGGGTAATGACTGAGGCTGGATACCGTTGGTATCCTGAGTACACGGTCGAAGAGCAATTTCGGGACTTCAATCAAAGCCAGTATCTCTGCACTGTCCGGATATTTCCATCTTATCCTGGATCCACCGAGCCCCTTCACTGCTCCTATGGACTCGGGGTTACTATTGAGATGGTTGTGCAGGACGCCGCCTACTCTATGATGACCATTATGCGAGTCAGATCTGGTCTATTTCGGGACTCTGATTTCCGGTATATGCCAGGATCACTTCCGGGAGCACAAGGGTATCTCCAGGCTATTTATGCTGACCCCACTCAGGAGGATTCACGGACTCGCACCACTGCTGAGATGCTTGAGGATAAGGACCGTGAAAATCGGGCCTTGAGGTTAGAGCTCTTCAATACCCGTGCTGACCACTGGGCCACTTTGACTCGGTTCGCACCCGCGGTGCAAGCTGGATATTCAGATATGCGCGATCTCTATCCTGTGAGATCTGCTCTGCCGGACGTGATGGGTTGGCGTGATGTAGGAGGCATCACCCCACCTCGCGGTCCCCACAGGCCACCGTCTGTTGGTCCAAGGCCTCATCCTAGCCCCTATGGTCCACAAGCTCCGCGAGATCGTCTGTTTCCGGATGATCATGTTGAGCTTCCAGGCTATGGAGGTGACTTCTACGAGGACTACTATGGATCGGTCTGAGTTAGTGGTAGTATCACTAGTTTGCACTAGCTGTGTCGTCTATCGTCCTGCGTGACTCGTGGGATATGACCTAGTTTGTACTCTTTCCTGAGGTGTAGAAAAATAATGTATAGGAGCTTGGAATGCCTCCGATGAGATGTAATCCTCTTTTCACCGTAATAGTACTTTGTTTGGTCTTGTACTAAACCTTGTATGGTGTGTATGACGATGGAACAAAGAAGCAGTTTCTGTATTTACCATGTCATATGGATGATCATCTTGCATTTCGAGTTATTCCTTACATTTTATATCCTATGTTGGAATTTTATCATCCTGGCTAAATCATTGTCTTGTTTACCTAGGATGGTCAACACGCGCGCTAACCCTGCTTCTCAAGAGCAGGCCGAAGGCAGTGAAGTCAGGGATGCAAATCTGCCTCATCCTCCTTCACTAGCCGAGGTTATGATGGAAGCTGAGAGAAACAAGCGGGAGACCAACCGTTTGTTGGAGCGTATTGAACAGAATACAGCACACCATCAAAGGACTAACGTGGTGTCACTCAGTGATTTTATCAAATTACATCCACCCACGTTCCACCACTCCGTCGAGCCTCTCGACGCTGATGACTGGCTTCGCAGTATCTCTCACAAACTGCGTTCCGCGCTGGTAGCGGAGGCTGACAAGGTCACCTTTGCTGCATATCATCTTGAAGGCCCCGCCAGTCTATGGTGGGAGAATTATGGAGCTATGCGCCCAGCGGGCCATGTCACTACTTGGGCTGAATTCAGCGAGGCTTTCCGTGAACATCACATTCCGGAGGGTCTCATGGACCGTAAACGTGAGGAATTTTGCAGTTTTACCCAAGGCCGACTTTCTGTGGATGCTTATAGCAGGGAGTTTGGTAATCTCGCACGATATGCGACTGAGGAAGTGTCTACTGATGCCAAGAAGCAAGCAAGGTTCTGTAAGGGCCTTAGTCCTGAGCTTCGCCGCGACCTCCGTCTGCATGAGTGCACATCTTTTCAGAAACTTGTCAACAAAGCCATCAGTGCTGAAACTGGTCAGACTGACTATGACGCAACACGCAAGCATGGCCGTGACATGGGTTCCTCATCCGGTGCTGGTCCTCAGAAGCGCCGCGTGTGGGTACCCAACACCGCCCTGCCACCCAGGTTCACACCGAGGCCATCTTTCCAGGCGCCTCGCCCTGTTCAACAGTCTGCTCCAGCCAAGCCCTATGGGGGTCCAGCTAACAATGCTCCTCCACGTACCAGTTCCGTGACTTGTTTCAAGTGTGGGGAATCTGGCCACTATATGCGTGAGTGTCCCCAGACCAACCCCAACCAGTCTGCTAAAGCTGTTGGCCGTGGCAAGCCGACAGGAAAAGTATTCCACTCCAAGCCGGTCACCGCTTCACGTGGCCATGTCAACTGTATCTCTGCCGAAGAAGCTCAAGAGGATCCCAACGTCGTTCTCGGTACGCTTCTTGTTAATTGCCACCCAGCATCTGTTCTTTTCGATACAGGAGCCTCTCATTCTTTTATATCCGAAAATTATGCTCGTTTGCATAACGTTGCATTCTGTGACATGCCATCCACTATGGAAATTTCTACTCCTGGTTCTAGATGGCAGACCTCTAGGGTAAGTTATGGAAATGAAATCCAAGTCGACAGACTTGTTTTCCTCGCGTCCTTGATAGCCCTTAAATCTTCAGATATTAATATCATTCTGGGTATGGACTGGATGTCGGCTCATCATGCCCAAATTGATTGCTTCTCTAGGACTGTTCAACTCACTAACCCTTCGGGCAAGATAGTCAATGTCTTGACCCGATTAGCCAAGCGACAGTTATATTCTCTTAACGCCAGCCCTTTGCCAGACCTTGAGGACATTCCGGTAGTCCGTGACTTCCCGGATGTCTTCCCAGAGGAATTGCCAGGTGTTCCACCTGACAGGGATGTCGAGTTCGTAATAGACCTCATCACAGGAACCGTTCCGATTGCTAGAAGACCTTATAAGATGGCACCCCTAGAACTAGCCGAGCTTAAGAAACAACTCGATGAGTCCTTGAAAAAGGGTTTCATCCGACCTAGTTCATCTCCGTGGGTTTGCCCCATCCTCTTCGTCAAGAAGAAGGATGGTACGGACCGGATGGTTGTAGATTACCGACCTGTCAATTTGGTCACAATTAAGAACAAATATCCACTCCCCAGGATCAACGACCTTTATGATCAGCTCGCTAGATCCTCAGTCTTCTCCAAGATGGATTTGAGGTTGGGCTACCATCAAATCAAAATCAGAAACGGGGACATTCCTAAAACGGCCTTTGTTACTCGTTATGGCCAATACGAGTACACCGTCATGTCCTTCGGTTTAACCAACGCTCCAGCCACCTTTTCTCGGTTAATGAACTCAATCTTCATGGAGTATTTGGATAAATTCGTCGTTGTTTACCTCGATGATATACTCATCTACTCCAAGAACGAGGAAGAACATGCCGAACATCTAAGGCTAGTGTTGAAGAAACTTCGAGAGCATCGCCTTTATGCCAAATTTTCTAAATGTGAATTCTAGTTGTCAGAAGTGACCTATCTGGGTCATGTAATATCTGGTAAAGGTATTGCTGTTAACCCTGAGCGAGTTCAAGCCGTCCTTAATTGGACTCCACCTGAATCGGTCAAGCAAGTTCGGAGTTTTCTGGGCTTAGCGAGCTATTGTCGTCGCTTTGTCGAGAACTTCTCCAAAGTTGCTAAACCTCTAACCGAACTCCTCAAGAAAGATAAGAAGTTCGAATGGACTCCACAATGTGACCACAGTTTTCAGGAACTGAAAAGACGCCTGACTTCTGCTCCCGTACTGGTACCGCCAGACTTCTCCAAGGACTTTGTTATCTACTGCGACGCCTCGCGACAAGGACTAGGTTGCATCCTCATGCAAGATCGACACGTAATTGCTTACGCTTCACGGCAATTGCACCCACATGAGGAGAATTATCCTACTCATGATCTAGAGATTGCAGCCGTAGTCTATGCACTTAAGACCTGGCGACATTACCTCCTCGGTAATCGTTGCGAAATATTCACTGATCACCAAAGTCTGAAGTACATTTTCACCCAACCGGATCTGAATCTCAGGCAGAGACGTTGGGTTGAGTTGATCACAGACTTCGACTTAGGAATAACCTACACCCCAGGGAAAGCCAACGTCATGGCTGATGCGCTAAGTCGTAAATCTTATTGTAACAATCTGATGTTACAACAAAGTCAACCGCTTCTCCATGAGGAATTTCGGAAGCTTAACCTTCACATTGTTCCTCAAGGTTTTCTTTCCACCTTGGTGGCAAAACCTACCCTTACGGATCAGATTATCAAAGCACAGAAGGTAGATCCGGGAATTTCCCGCATCAAGAGAAACATCCAGAAAGGAATTGCGAATTGCTTCTCCGTTAATGATCAAGGGGTCGTATACTTCGGGAATCGACTAGTGGTTCCCAAAGTGCGCAACCTAAGGCGTTTGATCCTTAAGGAAGCTCATGAATCTCCTCTCACCATTCATCCCGGTAGTACTAAGATGTATCAGGACCTACGCCAGAGGTTCTGGTGGACTAGGATGAAGAGAGAAATTGCTCAGTATATTGCTAATTGCGACGTCTGTCGTCGTGTAAAAGCAGAGCATCAACGGCCTGCTGGCACCCTTCAACCCTTAGCTATTCCTGAATGGAAATGGGATAAAATTGGTATGGATTTCATTACCGGTTTTCCCAGGACCAAGAGAGGGAATAATGCTATCTTCGTCGTTGTCGATCGTCTTTCCAAAGTAGCCCATTTCTTACCTGTTCGTGAGAGTATAACCGCTAGCCAGCTGGCAGACTTATACATCTCCCGAATAGTGTCTCTCCATGGTGTTCCTTTGGAAATTAACTCGGATCGAGGAAGTCTTTTCACCTCTCGATTTTGGGAAAGTTTCCAAAATGCTATGGGAACCCGTCTCTCCTTTAGCACCGCCTTCCACCCTCAGTCGAGTGGTCAAGTGGAACGCGTCAACCAGATTCTAGAAGACATGCTTCGAGCCTCTGTTATCTCATTCGGAATGGACTGGGAGAAGTGCCTTCCATTTGCCGAATTCGCTTACAACAACAGCTATCAATCTAGCTTGGGTAAAGCCCCTTTTGAAGTTCTCTATGGACGACGGTGTCGAACACCCCTTAACTGGTCAGAGACCGGGGAAAGACAATTCTTTGGCCCGGATATGATTCAGGAAGCAGAAGAACAAGTTCGTATCGTTCGTGAAAAGTTGAAAACAGCTCAATCTCGTCAAAAGAGTCAATATGACCGAAAACATAAGGCTATGACTTTCGAGGTTGACGAGAAGGCTTATCTTCGGGTCACCCCTCTGAAGGGAACCCATCGTTTCGGTATCAAAGGCAAATTGGCTCCTCGTTACATTGGACCTTTTCGCATTCTCGCCAAACGAGGGGAAGTTGCCTACCAGTTGGAACTACCTCCGCACCTCTCCAGAGTCCACGATGTCTTCCACGTTTCTCAACTCAGGCGTTGCTTCTCGGATCCTATCCGTGGAGTGGACCACGAAACGCTTGATCTCCAAGATAATCTTACATATCGAGAGTACCCCATTCGTATCCTCGATCAGACCGAACGTACCACCCGACGTCATAATATCAAGTTTCTCAAAGTTCAATGGTCGCACCATTCTGAGGATGAAGCAACTTGGGAAAGGGAGGATCGTCTTCGACTTGAGTATCCCGCCTTCTTCCCGGAGGAACCCAAATCTCGGGACGAGATTCTTTTGAGTGGGGGTGAGTTGTCACACCCTAGCTAGTCATGCATCAGAGTGTGTGCATCATGTTTAAAATTCCATTTAAATTGAAATGGGGATTTGTGAAACCCTCAGAATCATTTCTGAAAATGATCCAAATAAAAATTTCTCCAAAAAGGTCCAAGAAAATGCTCATGTTGCTCTCTGAAAATATTGGACAGAGATAAAAATCAAACCAATATTTTTAAGAGCTCATAGGTATTTATTTTGGGCATTTGGAATTAATGCATAAATATTTGCATTGGAAATATATTAGTTATATATATTAATATATGTCCAAATATTATGCCAAATATAAAGGAGCTCTGGAATAATATATCTAGCTCCTGCAAAAATTGGCATAAGGTAAATAAATGATTTAATATATTATTTAAATCAAAACAAATGTCAGAAAAATAAAAACAGAAAACAGAAAAAAGGGAAAACTTACCTGGCGCCACCACAGGCCCACCAGCTAGCCCACCTGGCCGGCCCAGCCCGGCCACCGCTCCAGCGAGCTGCTTGGCTTGCCAGGCAGGCAGCCAAGGTGCTCGGCGGCGGCACCGCAGCTCGCCACGCAGCTGCACGTCGCCCTGCTTCCCCCTCTCGCCGCCCTGCTGGCCTGGACGAGCTCCACGTCGCGCCCCGACCCCCCTGGACACCTCCATTCGCCCCCAGTTCCTCTCCCTCGCGCTCCCACGCCATGGCCGACGCCACCGTCGCCGCACTGCCGCCGTAGCCGTGCTCCCCGTCGTCTCCATGCCGCGCCACCGTGTCCAGAAGCTCCGCCGTCCTCTACTTCTTCGAGCTAGCCGAGCCCCGAGCGCTCGCGTGCCCCGAAGCCGCCGCACCAACCTCGCCCGAACCGCCATCGCCGGAGATCCCCTTCGCCGTCGCCGCCGCAGCAGCTCGTCCCCGACCACGCCGTCCTTTCCATCAAGACCGCAGTGAGCTGGGCTAACTTCCCCTTCCTCTCTTTCTCTCTCTCGTGCACCACAGCGAGCACACTAAGCTCACCCGCACGCGCCGTCGCAGACCTCTTCGCCGACGTGCTCCCGGCCATCCTCCGGCCACCTCACCTTGTCCATCGCACTCACCACGCCGCGTTGGGGCTAACCATGCACTCCCCGCACCTCACCGCACACTCTAGCCACGAGTTCGTCTTCAACCGAACTCCGGCGGCCGCCAAAGTCGCCGCCGGCGCCAACTCCGGCCACCCCGAGCCCAACCACCACCACCAATAGTCGCGGCTCAACCTCAGCAACACGTAGATGCCTTCCGCCGTCCATTTGGTTGCCGGAATGGCAAAAAGCACTTTCGCCGCCCCGCCGGCGTGTTTGACTCTGACTTTGACCACGGGTGGGCCCCGGTTGACCCCCTGGGTCTATGACATGTGGGGCCCCCTTTGTTAATTAATCCAGTTAGTTTAAATCTAATTTAGTTAAACTAATTGAATACTGACATGCGGGACCCACTGGTCAGTTTGACCTGGACCAGCCCGTTGACCACTGACGTCATCATGACGTAGTGCTGACGCAGTAATTTAATTACTGGAATTATTTTTACACAGGAAATTCTAGAAAATGTTTCAAACTTCCAAAATTCATATAAAATCAACCGTAGCTCCAAATCAAACAAGTTATATATGAAAAATGATCAGAAAAATCCAATCTTTCCATCTGTACTGGTTTCATGCATGTTTAAACAAGCTAACCTGCTGTTTATCACAGAACAAGATAAAACACCTTAAATGGCAACTTATGAGTTTGAACTTTGAATCAATGGTTCAAATTAGTTCAAACCCATCTGTTCTTAGTTGCATTAGCCCAATACACTCATTTTGCCATGTCTCATGCATGCATCATATTGTTGCATACTGTTTGGTAATGTTTGTGTATCGGTGCTCTCTACGGCAGGTTCTGCCCCCGAGGAGTACCGTGATAACCCCGACGAAGAGCAATACCAGTGCACCGACCCGTCAGGCAAGCAACCAACCATTTGGTCATATCGATACAATCCCATGTTCTCGCTCCTGCTCTCTTTTACTGCATTAAGACAACGCGTTTCAAACTGCTGTGTGCTACGGTAGTTGAACCCATTTCCTCTGCATGACCTGTCATTGCCACAGTAACTAGATGAAACCCACTAGCATGTGTAGGAGTTGATTGAGCCATATGTATGTGTTGTTCCTACCTTGCTATGCCTGCTATGCTTAGAGTCGTGTCAGGTCTGGTTCATCTGGGTGATGGGCTAGAGTGAAATGATTATGTCGGTAATGAGAGTGGTGTGGTGAACACAATTTGGTAAAGGTATCGATGAGAGGCCATGTAGGAGTACATGGTGGGTTGTTTCATTGAAGCCGACCTTAAGCACTGAGATCTGTATGTGTGATTTAAGAATCAGCTACTACCATGCATTGGGCCCGAAACCAATGGACCCTCTCGGCTTCTTATTCACCCTAGTTCTCCGTCCAGGAGTTGCAAGTAGTTTCTGGTGTTTGTAGTCTACTGGAGGCCGTGGACAGCGCTGACCGTAGGGGTGGGCTGTGATGCGGTAGGTACGTGGCCGGGTGTACCGAATACCCGTTAGGTATCTCGGGAACCCTGTTCACATCGTTCGGGGCCGTATGGGAAACCTCGGCCGGACTCCCTGCGGATGGAACCTGAATAGGCGATAAACCTGGACTGGAGGCTTAGGTGATTAGGTAGGTCGTGGCCGACACCCACGTTGGGCTTCCGCTTGAAGGTTGCCGAGTACATGTCGTGTAAACGACGGTAAGTGGTGAGAGCGTGTATGAAGAAGTACACCCCTGCAGGGTTAACATGATCTATTCGAATAGCCGCGTCCGCGGTAAAGGACTACTTGGTTGCCTATACAGTTCATAGACAAGTAAATGGAAACTACTAAAAGCCTCAAGATAAGTGTGAGTGCCGAGGATGGCTCTTCCGTAGGAAGACGGAGGTGGATCCTCGGTAGTGTATTGGAAGTGGTGAGTAGTGGACTCGTGTGCGCAAAACCATTTCAAGTTGAGTATCGTAGGATAGTCTAGCCAAGAGTCAAAGCTGGCTTGCTGCAATAACTCCACCAACCCTTCTTGATAATATGCATGTATGTAGGATCTGATGTAAGTCTTGCTGAGTACCTTTGTACTCATGTTGCTATAATCTACATTTTTACAGAAGACGCTGCAACCCCTTCTGATGGGTTCTATGTAGACGTTGACATCAACGAGTAGGCTAAAGGCCCAGGTGGTGACCCTGAGCTTGTGAAGGACCACGTAGTATAGCTAGGCTTTCCAAGCCTCTTTTATTTTACTAGTTGTCTGTACTCAGACAAGTTACTTCCGCTGCTGGTTTGTATGACTGTATGACTTGTATGTTGGGTCGTGAGACCCGTACCTTTGTGTATGTTATGTATGGCTCCCTGAGCCTTAAATAAAGTACTTGTGTCGTAGAGTCATGTTGTGATGCTTCGTTGTATTTGCACATATCGAGCATATTGTGTGTATGATTGAAATGCTTGGTATGTGTGGGATCTGACTATCTAGTTGTTTATCTTTAGTAGCCTCTCTTACCGGGAAATGTCTCCTAGTGTTACCGCTGAGCCATGGTAGCTTGCTACTGCTCTGGAACACTTAGGCTGGCCGGCATGTGTCCTTCTTCGTTCCTGTGTCTGTCCCTTCGGGGAAATGTCACGCTTTGAGTACCGGAGTCCTGTTAGCCCGCTACAGCCCGGTTTACCGGAGTCCTGCTAGCCCAGTGCTACAGCCCGGACCCACTTGCTGATGACCGACACGTTCGAAGCTGGGTCATGGATGCCTGTCCCTGTAAGTCTGTGCCACTTTGGGTTTACGACTAGTCATGTCAGCCCAGGCTCCTTATCATATGGATGCTAGCGACACTATCATATACGTGAGCCAAAAGGCGCAAACGGTCCCGGGCAAAGGTAAGGCGACACCCGTGGGGATACCGTGCGTGAGGCCGCAAAGTGATATGAGGTGTTACCGGCTAGATCGATGTGACATCGAGTCGGGGTCCTGACACCAGCCGGACATAGTTTAGCCAGGAGTCTCCTGACAAGGACAAAGACCTCAATGAATTTAGCACGTCACCCAAGGGCGAGTGCTGAAAGATATCCGCATAGGTAAACTCCATGATCGGTGCACAATCAGATTCGATAGGCACAGACGCACGCGGTTCGGAGCCTGTGCTCGGAGATGAGTCCGAGGGTTTGATGACACCGGCCTCATAGGAGGTGAAGTCAGTGTTCGGCTCTATCGCCGCTGAGCCTGTGGCCTCCATGGCGGGGTCCATCCACCCATCCTCGGATGGCATGATCTGCTCTGGATTGAGGGTCGGGGCAGCCGCAGGTGTGATCTCCTGAACATTGTCCGATGGCAGATCTAACTCATGCTCGTCATGACTGTTTGGCGCACCTGACATGGGCTCGAATCCGTTGAAGATCAAGTCTCTGCGGATGTCAGCAGTATAGTTCAAGCTTCCAAACCTGACCTGATGGCCAGGGGCATAGCTATAGATCGGCTATAGATGGCCAAGCGAGTTGTCCCGCAGTACGAAGCCGCCGAATACGAAGAACTGTCCGGGGAGGAAAACCTCACCCTGAACCGCATCTGTAACGCCCCCTGACCGGAGCTTCAGATGCCTTCCAGGGTTTCCGAGATTCGTTGTGTGATTTGTTTTTGCTTGTTGCATTCTTCATTGCATCATGTGCATGGCATCATGTCATTATGTATTTAATCTTTCCAACTCATCTAAATAAACTGTATGGATCTTCGATCCATTTAAATTGAGGAAACTCACATGGTGGGTTCTCTTTAAAACATACCCTCCCGATATTTAGGGAGATCTTATAAAATATTCCATTGTTTTGGAATCACCCATGAACCCACTCGCATATTAAATCCCTTGGCCTTTTCTTATTCAAGTTTTGACTCTCTAACCTTGCCAATAATTCTTTTATCATTTTCCGGAGCTCCACCAAAAATCTGAAGAATTTTGGACCTTCCTTTTATCAAGTCCTAGTTCAAACCCATTTGAATTAAATTCAAATGAGTTTGAATTAAGCTCTTCCATACCGCGTGAAACTTCTTTTATTGGGCTAAGTATAATTCTTAGACTCTGTAGGAGAAGTTTCAGCATTTTGCATAACCCCTAGCTATTTCTTTCCTCCCCTTTTCCTTTTGTCTATTTTTCTGTAGGTGGGAAATAGCGAGAAGGTTGGCCTTTTTGCTCCGAAGTTGCAACCAATCCATCTAGCCTCCTAGACCCAGCCTCCAAGGCCCATCCGCAGCCCAGCCGGTGCCCCTCTAACCCTAGCCGCAGGGGAGAGCATCGCTCGATCCCATCTCTCCCACTCGTTCCCGTGCCCGCCGCCACACCCGCATCGCTCGATCCCCCCACCTCCTCCCTCGATCCCCATCTCCCTCGCGCCTCCTCGTCGACCACCAGACCACGACCACCACCTTCCTCCGTCACCTACGCCCGTGCCCCTCCTCTGCCTCACCTCCTCCTCCTGCGTGTCGTGCCCGATTTCCATGGACGCCGCTGCCGCGACCGTCGCTCGTCTCCAGCACGCGCGTGCCTCGCACTGGGTCTCCTCCCTCCAGCGCCGCCCTCCATCTTCCTCTGTCTTCCTCGGCGCCCTACACCTCATCTCTGCCTCCTCCCTCTGCCAAGCGCCGCCGCAGCCAGATGCCCCGCGGCGTCGACTTGTTGCCAGGGCCCTGCATCCTCTGCTTCATCCAGGATGAGGCGCCTTGCTCGCGTGCACCTCACCTCCGCCGACCTTGGCCTCCCGTGGTTGCCTGCTGCTGGCCCCGCTGCTGAGCGTCGCCCTCCACGCGAGCCTCCTCCGGTGGCGATGTCGCCCATGCGCCGTTCCAACGACCTCGTCTCCCTCCTGCCCTGCTACTGCCTCCGAGCACCATCGATGCATCTACGTGGTTAGCACCTTCGTCAAATCGTCTCGGGTCACCTTCAGAAGTGGCACGGCAAGTGCAGCGATGACCCTTGAAGACCCCTGCCCCCTGTGCCATTCCACTGCTGCACTAGAACCTACCAAGTACCCCTTCGGATCACCAAGTTCGACTACCATCATCGTGAACCGCTTCCGTAACGTGTACCACTACCGTCGACCCGCAAAGACCCCATGGACTCAAGTTCCTTGTGGTGACCCCGAACATCTACGGATCATGAACAACTACTTCATCTACGAAAACGTGTACCACTACCATCGCCGTGTACCACTACGCCCAAGTTCCACTACAATATGTACCACTACCATCGCCGAAGACCGTCAAGTGTACAACTACCGTCGCCGTTGATTCAGCAAGACAACATGTACAACTACTTCCCACGACGACCCGTGAACGACTACTTCCTTCGTACCAAACCCGAACCGCCCCGAAACGCACGCTTCAAAGGTATAACGACGAGACGACTGCCCGTGTATGTATGTGTGTTGTATGAGATGCTCGTGTTTGCACCGTGCCCGTTTGTCTTTGCACGTTCCTCGTTTGCCATGCCGCCGTCCCGTGGGAACCCGGAATTCAGGAGCACCCCACCATCCTTGCATGACACGCTCACGCCCACTTTCTTTTGCACCGACTTCTCGACGAGTTGTCGGATCACCAGAATGTTGCCGTGGCACCATTTCCGTTTCACCGCCGTGGCACCTTTTTCCTTCCACCATGGCGACAAATGCTTCGTATCATGCTCATGTTAACGTTTTCATAAAATTGCATAAAACTTGCAAATGTCATCCGCATCATGATAACAACAATTAAAATGTTTAAAATTGTTGTTTGCTTTAATTTCTAAATGACAGATGGGGATTTTCCAGAATTGTTGTTTGTTTCCGGACTCATTTAAACTTGCCTAAATAGGTAGTTCAATTATGTTTCACCTCTTGCCATGGTTAACAACATTTAATATTGTTGGGTACATAAACGAGAGGGAACTAAATAATTGTTGTGGTGTTCCGTCAATGTGCAACTCGTTGCATATTGAGCTCCACTTAAATTGTAGTGTTGTTTGCTTTACCTTGCCATGCCATGCCTCATTAAACCGGACATGCATCATATTTGGTTGTGCATCATGCCATGATTATGTGATGGTTGTTTACCATGTTGTTTGCTTCTTTGCGGTTTGCTTCTCTCGTTAGCTTCGGTTTCGTTCCGGAGTTGTGAGGATTCGTTCGACTACGTCTGTTTGTCTTCTTCATGGACTCGTTCTTCTTCCTTGCGGGATCTAAGGCAAGATGACCATTACCCTCGATATCACTTCTATCATTGCATGCTAGTTGCTTCGTTCTATTGCTATGCTACGTTACCTATCACTTTTTTACCATGCCTCCCAAGTTGCCATGTCAGCCTCTAACCTCTTCACCCTTCCTAGCAAACCGTTGTTTGGCTATGTTACCGCTTCGGCTCAGCCCCTCTTATAGCATTGTTAGTTGCAGGTGAAGTTGATGATTGCTCCATGATGGACAGGATTATGTTGGGATATCACAATATCTCTTATTTAATTAATGCATCTATATACTTGGTAAAGGGTGGAAGACTCGGCCTTATGCCTGGTGTTTTGTTCCACTCTTGCCGCCCTAGTTTCCGTCATATCGGTGTTATGTTCCTTGATTTTGCGTTCCTTACACGGTTGGGTGATTTATGGGACCCCCTTGACAGTTCGCTTTGAATAAAACTCCTCCAGCAAGGCCCAACCTTGGTTTTAACATTTGCCACCTAAGCCTTTTTCCCTTGGGTTCTACAGACTCAAGGGTCATCTTTATTTTACCCCCCTGGGCCAGTGCTCGTCATGAGTGTTGGTCCAACCTGTCAACCGCCGGTGGCCACCAGGGGCAACTCTGGGCTGGCCTACCGGAAGTTTGGACAATCCGGTGTGCCCTGAGAATGAGATATGTGCAGCTCCTATCGGGATTTGTCGGCACAGCGGGAGGCTTTGCTGGTCTTGTTTTACCATTGTCGAAATGTCTTGTAAACCGGGATTCTGAGTCTGATCGGGTCTTCCTGGGAGAAGGAATATCCTTCGTTGACCGTGAGAGCTTATGATGGGCTAAGTTGGGACACCCCTGCAGGGTATAAACTTTCGAAAGCCGTGCCTGCGGTTATAGGCAGATGGGAATTTGTTAATGTCTGGTTGTAGATAACTTGACACCAGATCCGAATTAAAATGCATCAACCGCGTGTGTAGCCGTGACGGTCTCTTTTCGGCGGAGTCCGGGAAGTGAACAAGGTTTTGGGTTATGTTTGACGTAAGTAGGAGTTCAGGATCACTTCTTGATCATTGCTAGTTCACGACCGTTCCTTTTGCTCTCTTCTCGCTCCTATTTGCGTATGTTAGCCACCATATATGCTTAGTCGCTGCTGCAACCTCACCATTTTACCACTTCCTACCCATAAGCTTAAATAGTCTTGATCTCGCGGGTTTTGAGATTGCTGAGTCCTCGTGACTCACCAGATACTATCACAACAGTTGCAGGTGCCGACGATACCAGTGCAGGTGATGCAACCGAGCTCAGATGGGAGCTCAACGAAGACCTTGGTCATTGCTATGTTTCGTTTCATGTTGATCAGTAGTGGAGCCCAGTTGGGACGATCGGGGATCTAGCAGTTGGGTTATCTTCTTTTCTTTTGGCTTCGTCCATAGTCGGACTATGTGTGTACTCTGAATGATTATGATTATTTATGTTCATCGTGTGAAGTGGCGATTGTAAGCCAACTCTTTATCCCATTCTTGTTCATTACATGGGATTGTGTGAAGATGACCCTCCTTGCGACAAAACCACAATGCGGTTATGCCTCTAAGTCGTGCTTCGACACGTGGGAGATATAGCCCCATCGTGGGTGTTACAAGTTGGTAATCAGAGCCATCCCCGACTTAGGAGCCCCCTGCTTGATTGATTGCTGGCGTTGCTGAGTCTAGAACAAAAATGTTTTGAGTCTTAGGATTATATATATCAGAGAGTAGGATTCTTTTTACTCCTCAGTCCCTTCGTCGCTCTGGTGAGGTCTCCTGACGTAGATGTTTTGACTTTCCTCTCCTCAAATTTCACTAAAAAAATTTTAGGATCACGCGGGTATCTTGGAATCGTTTCGATGGTTTTGTGACGAGAACATTGTTCTTGGTGCCTCCTGTCTATTATGTTAAATTGACCCGGGGAGTTGAGCTCCGAGGTGTTGTCGTCACAATTTTATCATTGCAGTTCTGGAATACCTGAGTTTTGTCGACATCGAAAATCTCTTTTATGCAGTTGTTGGTGAGATAACCTCGACGCCACCCAGTACTGGGGCGGGAGTTCGGGAGTATTGCCATAACTCGTATAACGGATGCTTTTCGAAGGTTGAGGTACACGATTTCCGAAGGTTTCTTGGTTATGTGTTGACGGATGGATACAGCTTGGATGTAGGGATTGTTAGTTTTGGGTGAGATATATATTGCTTCCCCTGTATCCCCAACACCAGATTGCATAACCAAAAAGTTTTGGGAGTTTTATAGGTGGGAATTCAAGTAGCTCCTAGAATATCTTTTTGACAGATGCATGATATGAGATTGGGGTTCGACGTCTAGTGGTCCGCCTATCCACGGTCGTTTTTTACAGTGGTCTTGTTGTGTCTTAAAGAACCCTTGTCTATGCTGGTTCGGGGACGCTTCATATGTCATGTGCATTTCCTTGTACATGATGGTGCTGTATGATCGAGCCCGTGTGGGCCCCACCACAAAAACTTCAGACTGAATCTCTATCATATGTTTGTTTCGGCTTATTCTGCAAGCCAAATCCTTTGTTTTGTTTTATTTGTGGTATTCGAGTTGCTTCGAAGTCAAATGTTGAATCCATACCTTTCCTAAATGGTGTTCTCATATTTCTATGAGAGTGCTAATCCTTGTTGATCATTGAGGTTGTCATGTTAATTCTTTTCCAACCGGCGTGCTTCTCTTCAAGTGGATCCGATCATCTCAACATCCGCAAGATCAATTCTAAGTTTTTTCAACGGTGTCCATTCCATCTGCCCAAGTTGTCCTTGTTTTCCCGCCCTCCCACCATTTTCTTCTGCAAGGACTCATATATCTTAATCATGTATCCATTTATTCATGTGAAGTCACTTCACCCTTTTCAATCAGTGTTCTGATCCGGTGATCCCTCGCGAAGATGCTCACGAGCTTCAAGTTTATCATTCTTCGCTCTCTTTTCTTCTCTGGTGGATTCAATTCGAGCTTTGTCGATCATATCCTTTCCTTGTTTCAAATGTTTTCTCATACCAGTGCACCTCGTAATTGTTCACCTCTCTCTATTCTTATCCGGAGTGTTGAAGATATCTCAGAAGATTCGTGTTTCCATTCTCAATCTGTTCAAGCTATTTGGAGATTATTATCTCATTCAAGTCATTTATTTCAACTGGTGCAATCCCCCCCTTTTCAATCAATCGTTCAATGGTGTATCTTTTTAGTGGGCCCTAACCCACAGGTCTTTTCCCAGGATCTTACCTAACTCTTCTAATTTTTCTCGGAGTCATTCCCAAATTCTTTTCGAAGTTTGACGTAAGAATGAATTATCATCAGTCAAATTTCTTTCTCCAAGATCGCCTTCAAAATATTTTCATCGTTGATTCATCATTTCTATTCTTCTTTGTTCCGAAGTGCCTCAACAATTTTGGTGGTTCTCGTCATCATTCTCAGCATGTGAAGACCGAAGAAGAGTTCCTCTAAATCCTTACCCGTTCTTCCAGAGATTCATGGTTCTACTGTTATGCCATCCTCTCATAATTGCTTTCGATTATGAGAATTCTCTTCACCCATCCGGGGCATTTCAGGAGTCTTTTCAGTTTGATTCTCCGGAGCCATCATCTCATAATTACTCATTCTCAGCCTTCAGCTCTTGTTCTCCAAATCTTACCGGTGCATTGTTCAAGTTTACTCTAGTCAGCTCACGATCTCTTTGTTCTCTTGTATCTAAATTCTGTCAAGTATCTTCATTCGTTTTCCAATTCTTCCCGGTGAATTGTGCCTTTGCTACTCTCATTTTCAATTTTTACGGTGGTTCGTTCAAGATTTCACATCCCTCATTATCGTATCAAAATATTCGTTGTTTCCAAATCGCACCGGTGGTTCCATCAATACCTTCTCAAGTTTGCGCTATATCTCTCTTAATCCTTCTACGAGAATAAGTAGTATGCCAAATCCGTTGCTTGTCATCAATTTAAATTGGTGAACGATACGCATAACGTAATTCTTATTCTTGTTTCATCCAAGTGATTAATCCTTTCCTTCGGAGTTTGTTCAGGAGGAATAAATTCTTGGCTTCTTGTTGTTCATCTTTTCTTTCTGGAGTTCCATGTTCTCTTGGTTATATTGTTGCGAAGCTCCTTCTAAATCATCGCAAGGCTTCACCTTGTGTTTTCAACTTCCCTTTCTTTCTCTCATCCTTTTTATTACCGGAGTTCTCCATGGAGGCTCTACATGATGGTTCATCAAGGATTTAATTCCTTCTTGAAGTGTTCATCGAGATTCTTTTCAGAGGAGTTCAAGCATTCTTCATCTTGCATTCCAAAGTGCAATTCTTTCTACCTTATCTTTTGAGGTGGTGTTATATCATTCTTGACAATTTTCATTCATGTTTCGTGATTCAACAGTTGTCAAGAATTAGGTAGTTAAACCATCAACTCCTTCGAGCATGAGTTCTTCTCAATCCATCAATCTCTTCATTGGAGTTATCTTGGTATATATTTCACCTAAAGCCTTCCCTAAGGAATGTTGCTATTTGTGGTGCTTATTAATGATCCAAGCTTTCTCCATATCCTTCTCAGTGAAAGAGGTTTTTCATCTCTTCGTTGATATCAAGCAAGCAATTGTTCGTTAGTGGCAGAATTTCACCTCAAGTGTTGAGATGTTTTCATAAGCCCACTACAAGCTTATTCGTTTCGTTGTTGGTTTTCCAACAACCCCGTTGTAACCTTCTTGGAAGGGTGCTTTCCAAACTTATTTGTGATAGAAGTTGGCATTTTCTTCTCCATTATGTTATTCCAATGGTCTATCTTCTATTCTTTCTTCTGGAGACATTGTGATGTTGCTCTCTTCACTCCTCTTCTCATATTGAGGATCATGTTCTTTTCGTGCATATCCATTTAACCGAAGTGTTGTGTCATCTCTTCAAGTTCTTTCATCTTATCAAGTTTTGCATCTCTTTTCAACCGGATTGTTGTCCGAATTTGATCTTCCTTGTTCCTTGTTTATCGCGTTTCATCCAGAGTGGTCCAATTCCTTCTTGTCCATTGTACTCGTCATTCATAGCTTTGCAACCTCCAAGGTTCAAATGGTGTTCCTTCTTTCTATTTTCTACCGCAGTGCTCTCAATTGTGTTCAACTCCGTTGTGTTCTTTCTTTCAACTTTTCAACCTCTCAAGGTTCTTTGGTTTCACTTATTTGTCGAAGAAGCAACTTAGTTTTACCTCTTCTCTTCCTCTTCCATTTCTCTCCGGTGCCATCCTAGATCTCGGGACGAGATCCTCTTGTAATGGTGGAGTGTTGTAATGCCCCCAGACCGGAGCTTCAGATGCCTTCCAGGGTTTCCGAGATTCGTTGTGTGATTTGTTTTTGCTTGTTGCATTCTTCATTGCATCATGTGCATGGCATCATGTCATTATGTCTTTAATCTTTCCAACTCATCTAAATAAACTGTATGGATCTTTGATCCATTTAAATTGAGGAAACTCACATGGTGGGTTCTCTTTAAAACATACCATCCCGATATTTAGGGAGATATTATAAAATATTCCATTGTTTTGGAATCACCCATGAACCCACTCGCATATTAAATCCCTTGGCCTTTTCTTCTTCAAGTTTTGACTCTCTAACCTTGCCAATAATTCTTTTATCATTTTCCGGAGCTCCACCAAAAATCCGAACAATTTTGGACCTTCCTTTTATCAAGTCCTAGTTCAAACCCATTTGAATTAAATTCAAATGAGTTTGAATTAAGCTCTTCCATACCGCGTGACACTTCTTTTCTTCGGCAAAGTATAATTCTTAGACTCTGTAGGAGAAGCTTCAGGATTTCCATAACACCTAGCTATTTCTTTCCTTCCCTTTTCCTTCTGTCTATTTTTCTGTAGGTGGGAAATAGCGAGAAGGTTGGCCTTTTTGCTCCGAAGTTGCAACCAGTCCATCTAGCCTCCTAGGCCCAGCCTCCAAGGCCCATCAGCAGCCCAGCCGGTGCCCCTCTAACCCTAGCCGCAGGGGAGAGCACTCGATCCCATCTCTCCCTCTCGTTCCCGTGCCCTCCGCCACACCGGCATCGGTCGATCCCCCCACCTCCTCGCTCGATCCCCATCTCCCTCGCGCCTCCCCGTCGACCACCAGACCGCGACCACCACCTTCCTCTGTCGCCTGCACCCGTGCCCCTCCTCTGCCTCGCCTCCTCCTCCCGCGCGTCGTGCCCGATTCCCATGGACGCCGCTGCCCCGACCGTCGCTCGTCTCCAGCACGTGCGTGCCTCGCGCTGGGTCTCCTCCCTCCAGCGCCGCCCTCCATCTTCCTCTGTCTTCCTCGGCGCCCTACACCTCATCTCTGCCTCCTCCCTCTGCCAAACGCCGCCGCAGCCAGATGCCCCGCGGCGTCGACTTGTTGCCAGGGCCCTGCATCCTCTGCTTCATCCAGGACGAGGCGCCCTGCTCGCCTGCACCGCACCTCCGCCGACCTTGGCCTCCCGCGGTTGCCTGCTGTTGGCCCCGCTGCCGAGCGTCGCCCTCCACACGAGCCTCCTCCGGCGGCCCTGTCGCCCATGCGCCGCTCCGACGACCTCGTCTCCCTCCTGCCCTGCTGCTGCCTCCGAGCACCATCGATGCATCTACGTGGTTAGCACCTTCGGCAAATCATCTGGGGTCACCTTCAGAAGTGGCACGGCAAGTGCAGTGATGACCCTTGAAGACCCCTGCCCCCTGTGCCATTCCACTGTTGCACTAGAACCTGCCAAGTACCCCTTAGGATCACCAGCTTCGACTACCATCGTCGTGAACCGCTTCCGAAACGTGTACCACTACCGTCGACCCGCGAAGACCCCATGGACTCAAGTTCCTTGTGGTGACCCCGAACATCTACGGATCCTGAGCAACTACTTCATCTAAGAAAACGTGTACCACTACCGTCGCCGTGTACCACTACGCCCAAGTTCCACTACAAGATGTACCACTACCGTCGCCGAAGACCGTCAAGTGTACAACTACCGCCGTTGTTGATTCGACAAGACAACGTGTACAACTACTTCCCACGACGACCCGTGAACGACTACTTCCTTCGTGCCGAACCCGAACCGCCCCGAAACGCACGCTTCAAAGGTATAACGACGAGACGACCGCCCGTGTATGTATGTGTGTTGTATGAGATGCTCGTGTTTGCACCATGCCCGTTTGTCTTTGCACGTTCCTTGTTTGCCATGCCGCCGTCCCGTGGGAACCCGGAATTCGGGAGCAGCCCACCATCCATGCATGACACGCTCACGCCCACTTTCTTTTGCACCGACTTCTCGACGAGTTGTCGGATCACCGGAATGTTGCCGTGGCACCATTTCCGTTTCACCGCCGTGGCACCTTTTTCCTTCCACCATGGCGACAAATGCCTCATATCATGCTCATGTTAACGTTTTCGTAAAATTGCATAAAACTTGCAAATGTCATCCGCATCATGATAACAACAATTAAAATGTTTAAAATTGTTGTTTGCTTTAATTGCTAAATGACATATGGGGATTTTCCGGAATTGTTATTTGTTTCCGGACTCATTTAAACTTGCCTAAATAGTTAGTTCAATTATGTTTCACCTCTTGCCATGGTTAACAACATTGAATATTGTTGGGTACATAAACGAGAGGGAACTAAATAATTGTTGTGGTGTTCCGTCAATGTGCAACTCGTTGCATATTGAGCTCCACTTAAATTGTAGTGTTGTTTGCTTTACCTTGCCATGCCATGCCTCATTAAACCGGACATGCATCATATTTGGTTGTGCATCATGCCATGATTATGTGATGGTTGTTTACCATGTTGTTTGCTTCTTTCCGGTTTGCTTCTCTCGTTAGCTTCGGTTTCATTCCGGAGTTGTGAGGATTCGTCCGACTACGTCCGTTTGTCTTCTTCATGGACTCGTTCTTCTTCCTTGCGGGATCTAAGGCAAGATGACCATTACCCTCGATATCACTTCTATCTTTGCTTGCTAGTTGCTTCGTTCTATCGCTATGCTGCGTTACCTATCACTTGTTTACCATGCCTCCCAAGTTGCCATGTCAGCCTCTAACCTCTTCACCCTTCCTAGCAAACCATTGTTTGGCTATGTTACCGCTTTGGCTCAGCCCCTCTTATAGCATTGTTAGTTGCAGGTGAAGTTGAAGATTGCTCCATGATGGACAGGATTATGTTGGGATATCACAATATCTCTTATTTAATTAATGCATCTATATAGTTGGTAAAGGGTGGAAGACTCGGCCTTATGCCTTGTGTTTTGTTCCACTCTTGCCGCCCTAGTTTCCGTCATACCGGTGTTATGTTCCTTGATTTTGCGTTCCTTACACGTTTGGGTGATTTATGGGACCCCCTTGACAGTTCGCTTTGAATAAAACTCCTCCAGCAAGGCCCAACCTTGGTTTTAACATTTGCCACCTAAGCCTTTTTCCCTTGGGTTCTGAAGACTCAAGGGTCATCTTTATTTTACCCCCTTGGGCCAGTGCTCGTCTTGAGTGTTGGTCCAACCTGTCAACCGCCGGTGGCCACCAGGGGCAACTCTAGGCTGGCCTACCGGAAGTTTGGACAATCCGGTGTGCCCTGAGAACGACATAGGTGCAGCTCCTATCGGGCTTTGCTGGTCTTGTTTTACCATTGTCGAAATGTCTTGTAAACCGGGATTCCGAGTCTGATCGGGTCTTCCTGGGAGAAGGAATATCCTTTGACCGTGAGAGCTTATGATGGGCTAAGTTGGGACACCCCTGCAGGGTATAAACTTTCGAAAGCCGAGCCTGCGGTTATAGGCAGATGGGAATTTGTTAATGTCCGGTTGTAGATAACTTGACACTAGATCCGAATTAAAACACATCAACCGCGTGTGTAGCCGTGACGGTCTCTTTTCGGCGGAGTCCGGGAAGTGAACACGGTTTTGGGTTATGTTGGAAGTAAGTAGGAGTTCAGGATCACTTCTTGATCATTGCTAGTTCATGACCGTTCCTTTTGCTCTCTTCTCGCTCTTATTTGCGTATGTTAGCCACCATATATGCTTAGTCGCTGCTGCAACCTCACCACTTTACCACTTCCTACCCATAAGCTTAAATAGTCTTGATCTCGCGGGTTTTGAGATTGCTGAGTCCTTGTGACTCACCAGATACTATCACAACAGTTGCAGGTGCCGACGATACCAGTGCAGGTGATGCAACCGAGCTCAGATGGGAGCTCAACGAAGACCTTGGTCGTTGCTATGTTTCGTTTCATGTTGATCAGTAGTGGAGCCCAGTTGGGACGATCGGGGATCTAGCAGTTGGGTTATCTTCTTTTCTTTTGGCTTCGTCCGTAGTCGGACTATGTGTGTACTCTGAATGATGTATGTGTCACATCCCTAGTTCTGGCCTGTCCTATGCCTGCTTCCATCTGAGCATCATGTTTAAATTTTTTGAAACCTGAACTGAGGAATTCAGAAGCCTCAAAACCCTAAATAAAAGAGGGGCAAAAACCCTAGAAATCTCATTCATTGCTCCAAAGTGCTCTTCTTAAATGTTTGATAATTTTTGGTAAGGGTTCTGGTCCCAACCAAAATATTGAACATTTTTAAGGATTTATTTTTGGGACTTTGGATTTAATTCATTAGCTAATTGAATTTGAAATATATTCATATAATTAGAATATAATTTCAAATACCCCTGAAATATTTTATAAGCTTTTGGAAAAGTCCATCTAGCAATATAAAATATTCAGAGGAGCTTTGGCATTGTCTGAATTATTATCTTTTTAATTCAAAACAGTGGCAAAAGAATTAAATAAAAGAAAAACAGAACAGAAATAAAAGACAGAGAGAGAGAAGGAAGTTACCTGTCAGCCCACCCGGCCCAAACCTACCTGGCGGCCTAGCTGGCAGGCCCAGCCCACCTCCTCCTCCCTGTCGCCTTCCTCCTCGCGCCAGTAGGCAGAGGAGGGACTCGGCGCACGCGCCCGAGCTCGCCACGCCACCACCCTGCTCGTCTGCATCGCCTGGACACCGCGACGCCTCACGTCATCCTCTCGGCGCTGCCCCGACCCCTGGAACCCCCTCGACCTCTCCCATCGCCTCTCCCCTTCCTCGTCCCTCTCGCACACAACCGGCCGAGCGCCACCGTCGCTGACCCTCGCTGCCCTCGCGGCCACCGCCACCCCCTCTCCTCCCCGACGCGCCCCCGAGCTCTGCAGTGCCTCCCTCGACCTCTCCGTTGGCTCACGCGACCGGAGAAGCCCCGAAGCACCGTCCCGACGCTTTTCCCCTCCTCGGCCACCGAGGACCGCCGCTGTCGATTCGCCGCCTCCGACGCCTCCCCGAGGCCGCTGAGATCACCTACGACCCCGCCGTGAGCTCCTCTTCTCTTCCCCTCACTGCGCGCACTTGATTTCGTCCCCTAGCTCCATCTTCCACCATGGCCTAAGCTCGCCGCCGCCGTGCCTCGTCGCCGTCGTGGCCAGAGCCACTGTGGCTCGAAGCTGGGCACACCACCGTGGTCCACACCTCACCAGGAGCACGTAGCACGCACCAACGCCTCCCCTAGCGCCCTGCATCGCCTAACCCGCGGGTGCCCGAACTCCGGCCGCCGCCTCCCTCGCCGCTGTCGACGCCACAGCCAACCCCAACTCCTCTGGCTTGCTCCATTGGATGCGCACGAGCTCGAGCTCCCTGTAGAACCCCTCCGCGCGTCGAATGGGCGCCGGAGCAGCCATTCCGGCGAGCCACTGCCGCGTCTGGTCGTTGCCGGCGGTTAGACGCCGGTGGATTAGCCGGGCTGACCAGGGATTTGACCCCCCTGGGTCACTGACGTATGGGCCCGTCCCCTGCTAACCTTTGGTTAAGTTAATAACTAAGTTTAATTAAGCCACTGACTCACTGACATGCGGGCCCGGGCCGACTAATTAAACTAGGTTAGGTTTAAGTTATATTAGGATTAGTCGTAGTCACTGACCAGTGGGCCCCACTGGTCAGGTTTGACCAGCAGCGGCGTCTGTTGACCTGCTGACGTCACGGTGACGCAGTGCTGACGCAGTAAATTCATTTCTGGATTTATTATAATCAGGAAATTCCAGAAAATAGCTAAAACTTCAATAAATCATAGAAATTCAACCGTAACTCCAAATTAAATAATTTATATATGAAAAATTATCAGAAAAATTCAAGGAATCCATCTGTACCGTTTTCATGCATGTTAGAACAACTTGTCACTACTGTTTAGGGCAAATGAAGTGAATGACATTTAAATAACCACATATGGAGTTTGAATTTGAATCTTGGATTCAAACCAACTTCATTTAATCTGGTTTTAGGTGCATTAGCCCAAAACACATTCATATTGCCATGTCATAGCATGAATCATATTGTGCATTGCATTGATCGTGTTTTTCTGTATTTGCCGGTAATTGTCCCCTCTCGATAGACGTGTACCGGCGATGTGATCGTTGACACCGATGAAGAGCTATATTATCTTCAGAAGTGCCAGGCAAGCAAAACCCCTTGTTCATTCCGATAAATCCCACTCTCTCGCTCCTTCTCTCTTTTACTGCATTAGGACAACAACGATATATTTGTTACTTGCTGCGGTAGCTGAACCCCTTTATCCTCTGCATGACCTGTCATTGCCACAGTAAATAGATGAAACCCACTAGCATGAGTAGGAGTTGTTTGAGCCCTGTTGTGCCTACTCATTCATGCTTGTTTGTCATGCCTGCTACTGCTTAGAGTTGTGTCAGGTCTGATTCATCGGGGATGAATCAGAGGCGTGTGAACATGTCCCAATGTGTGTGAGCTAAGTGTGTGAACACGATTTGGTAAAGGTAGCGATGAGAGGCCATGTAGGAGTACATGGTGGGTTGTCTCATTGAAGCCGTTCTCAGGAACTGAGTTCTGTGTTTGTGATCCATGACCAGCTACTACCACACATTGGAATGCTTAAGTGCCCCTCTCGACTTATTAATCAACATGATCTCTGTCCAGGAGTTGCAACTAGTTTCTGGTGTTTGTAGGTAGTGTTAGTAGTCTACCAAGTGGCACCCGGTACAGGTGGGCTTGGGACAGACTAGGCACAGTGGCACGATGTACCAAGTGGCACCCGGTTGGTGGGCTTGGGAACCCTGCTCACATCGTTTGGGGCCATAAGCGACACCCCGGCCGGATCTCCTTGCAGATGGAACCCGAATAGGCGATAAACCTGGACTAGAGACTTGTTCGGTTAGTCAGGTCGTGGCCGACTCCCTTGCCCGGCTTCCGCTTGAAGGTTGCCGAGGTACATGACGTGTACAAGGCGGTAAGTGGCGAGAGCGTGTGTGAAGAAGTACACCCCTGCAGGGTTATCATCATCTATTCGAATAGCCGGATTCCTCGGATATGGAAACTTGGACCCCTTGTACAGTTCATAGACAATTGAAAGTGGATACTCTAAAATACGCAAGATAAGCGTGAGTGCTATGGATGGCGTTCTCGTAGGGAGACGGGAGCAGATCCATAGTGGTGTATTGATATGGTGAATATGTGGACTCGTGTGCGCCACCTCAAAAGAGTTACTTGCAGTCGTAGTTCAGGATAGCCACCGAGTCAAAGCTGGCTTGCTGCAGTTAAACTCCACCACCCCTTTGTTGATAATGATGCATATGTAGATAGTTCTGATGTAAGTCTTGCTGGGTACATTTGTACTCACGTTTGCCTATTTTATGTTTTTTGCAGAGAGACTTCAGTCTCACTAGTAATTCCGCGTGGTCTTCGACGTTTAGCTTGTTACCTCAGCTACGATCTTGTGCCCTCGGCAGGATCTGGTAGATAGTCAGGCTTCTCAGCCTTTTTCATTTATAGTTGTCTGTACTTAGACATGTTAAGCTTCCGCATGTGCTTTGACTTGTATGCTCTGATTGTTGGGTCATGAGACTCATGTTTGTAATATCTCGCTCCTCGGAGCCTACTGATAAATTACTGAGTCGTAGAGTCATTTTGTGATGCCATGTTGTATTGCACATATCGAGCATATTGTGTGTGTGTTATTGAAATGCTTGGTATGTGTGGGATCTGACTATCTAGTTGTTTATCTTTAGTAGCCTCTCTTACCGGGAAATGTCTCCTAGTGTTTCCACCGAGCCATGGTAGCTTGCTACTGCTCCGGAACACTTAGGCTGGCCGGCATGTGTCCTTCTTCGTTCCTGTGTTTGTCCCTTCGGGGAAATGTCACGCGATGAATACCGGAGTCCTGTTAGCCTGCTACAGCCCGGTTCACCGGAGTCCTGCTAGCCCAGTGCTACAGCCTGGATTCACTCGCTGATGACCGACACGTTCGATGCTGGGTCATGGATGCCTGTCCCTGTAAGTCTGTGCCACTGTGGGTTTACGACTAGCCATGTCAGCCCGGGCTCCTTATCATATGGATGCTAGCGACACTGTCATATACGTGTGCCAAAAGGCGCAAACGGTCCCGGGTTAAGGTAAGGCGACACCCGTGGGAATACCGTGCGTGAGGCCGCAAAGTGATATGAGGTGTTACATGCTAGATCGATGTGGCATTGAGTCAGGGTCCTGACAGTATGATTATTTATGTTCATTGTGTGACGTAGCGATTGTAAGCCAACTCTTTATCCCATTCTTGTTCATTAAATGGGATTGTGTGAAGATGACCCTCCTTGTGACAAAACCACAATGCAGTTATGCCTCTAAGTCGTGCTTCGACACGGGGAGATATAGCCGCATCGTGGGTGTTACAGCATCGTCGAAGATGATTGAAGGAGCCATCAAGCCTTACTGTGACAACATAGTGGAACTCTCAATGAAAGCACCAATGTCGGTGTCAAAAATCGGCGGATCTCGGGTAGGGGGTCCCGAACTGTGCGTCTAAGGCTAATGGTAACAGGATGCGGGGGACACAATGTTTACCCAGGTTCGGGCCCTCTCGATGGAGGTAATAACCTACTTCATGCTTGATTGATCTTGATGATATGAGTATTACAAGAGTAGAGGCTAAACCCTAGAAGCTAGCCTATGATTCTGATTGTTGTTGTCCTACGGACTAAACCCTCCGGTTTATATAGACACCGGAGGGGGCTAGGGTTACACCGAGTCGGTTACAGCGAAGGAGATCTACATATCCGAATTGCCAAGCTTGCCTTCCACGCAAAGGAGAGTCCCACCCGGACACGGGACGAAGTCTTCAATCTTGTATCTTCATAGTACAACAGTCCGGCCAAAGTATATAGTCCGGCTGTCCGAGGACCCCCTAATCCAGGACTCCCTCAACCGCACCTAGTATCGCCGAGCCCATGCTGCTATATGTTTCAGCGCGGTGCTTGTCGTGGACCGGGAATCTGAAGGCCATAAATTTCAGGTCCAGAAGTTGGTCTATTATGTGTCTGAGGTGCTAACTCCATGCAAAGTGAGATACCCGCACTATCAAAAGATAGCTTACACAGTCTTCATGGCGTCCCAAAAGCTTCAACACTACTTTCAAGAATGTTCGGTCAGAGTGGCATCGGAGGTCCCCTTGAACGATATAACCAATAAAAGAGACGCCACGGGCAGCATTGCCATGTGGTCGATCGAGCTCCTTCCCTTCGAGATAACATACAAACCACGCCGAGCCATTAAATCTGAGGTGTTGGCCAATTTCATAGCTGAATGGACCGAAGTCGAACTACCCCGGGAGTACAGTACATATTCACACTGGACAATGTACTTCGATGGCTCAAAGATGTTAGCCGGACTGGGGGATGGGGTCATCCTAATCTCCCCCACAGGCGACATTATTCGGTATGTCCTACAAATAAAGTACACGGACTCCAACAATGCAGCCGAGTATGAAGCCCTACTACATGGCCTCCCTATGGCCACAACAATGGGAGTGCAGCGCCTTGAGGTAAGGGGAGATTCAAACCTAGCGATCTATCAAGTCAATAGCGAATTTGACGCCAAAGACCCCAAGATGGCGGCATACAGAAACGTAGTCCTTTGGATATCAACCCGATTTGTGGGCCTAGAGTTTCACCATGTCGCTAGAGACAGCAATCAAGCAGCTGATGTCCTCGCCCGTATAGGCGGCAAGTGTGACCCAGTTCCCAAAAACACCTTCCTCTAGCGGATTTTTAAGCCCTCCGTGGTGTGGCAGGATGACATTACCAGCGCACCAACCAACGAGCCTGCAAACAACACCTTACCAAAATCAGCTTCCGGAGGATCAAACCGAAGCACACCGTATAGTACGGCGCTCTAAAGCATACAAGATCCATGAAGGCAAACTCTATAAAAAGAGTATCACGGGAGTTCTACAAAGATCCATCTCCGAAGAGGAGGGGCAGCAGCTCTTGATAGAGATACACGCAGGCATGGGCGGACACCACGCTGCAACTCGGGCTTTGGTTAGCAAGGCTTTCCGTGCAGGTTTCTTCTGGCCTACTGCCCGAGAAGATGCCCAGACATTAGTCCAACATTGCGTCGGATGCCAGTTGTTCGCGAATCAAAGTCACATGCCCCCCACAGCCCTTTGGACGATACCAATAAGATGGCCTTTCGCAGTTTGGGGCCTCGACATGGTCGGGACACTCAAAGGAGGGACAAACAAAAAGAAGTACCTATTGGTCATGGTCGATAAATTCACCAAGTGGATCAATGAAAGACCCGTCAGTTCGGTAGAATCCGGACCAATCGTCGACTTCTTATCGGATTCCATACACCGTTATGGTGTCCTCCACAGCATAATTACCAATAATGGTACGAATTTCACCACCCAAGAAGTTAAAGACTCGTGCGGCAAAATGGGCATCAAGCTCGATTACGCCTTGATGTACCACCCACAGACCAATGGGCAGGTAGAACGAGCCAATGAACTCATTATGAGCAGCATCAAGCCTCACCTAGTTCGATCCCTCGAACAATCAGACCACCATTGGGTCGAGGAACTTGATTCCATACTATGGGGGCTACGCATTACTCCTAATCGGTCAACTGGATACACCCCATTTTTTATGGTATACGGTGCGGAAGCAGTTCTCCCATGCGACCTTGTCCTTGACACTCCTAGAGTGCGCATGTACGTAGAAAAGGAAGCCGAGCTCGATCGATAGGATGATTTGGACGCTTTGGAAGAAGAACGAGACATAGCTCAGGCTCGGTCCGCGTTCTATCAACAGGAAGCACGACGTTACCACAACTGTGAAGTCCGAGCAAAAGACATACAACATGGGAAACCTTGTCCTCCGACTCCCAAAAAAACAGAAGGATAAACTATCACCTAAATGGGAGGGACCGTACATCATCGACGAAGTACTTGTAGGAGGATCATATCGTCTTCGCCGCCCGTCTAACAACGGCCTCGAGCCAAACCCGTGGAACGCAGCAAGGCTACGACATTTTTACGCCTAAGTCCGACATCAATTTTTGCCTTTTCTTTCTTCTTTTTTTCCCTTTTTATGTCTTTTGTCGTGGTGCCAGTTTGGCTAAACCGAAGCATACCAGGCCCATACTATGTATACCATTAAATGTAATACCCAGCTTTGCTTGGGGGCTCCATTAGATGAGCCGCATAAACCCATAAATTGCATTCGTTATGATTGCATCCTTCTCATACATGTCAAGCCAACATATGCACTTATTTGACTTAAGATCTTTGCCAAGCCAGGTTGCCTGGCTCCTGTGATTACCCCTACGTTCCCGATTGTTCGGCTAGGGAGTAAAGGGAGCACTTACGCGATTGTTATGACAGGATCACCCAGGACCGTACCTCAGATGGGAGAAGCCGAAAGCTAGCATTCTTACAGAATACAATAAGTCGGCCTAAGAGAAATGAATACAACATTGAGCTTACTACCAAGGTTCTTCTGTAAAGCCATTCGTGCCCGTTGATCCTATGAGTCTGGACTATTATCCTACCCGATGACAGGAATCCTTGGAGGAACTATTTTCATTGGAAGATATTTCTTACGTTAAATAGTAATATAACATTGCTCTTTGCATATGTTTCATCTATTCAAACCAGAAGGGCGGATTGGCTGGTTCCCAGATTATTGCCTCGTTTCCCATGGCACACAATAAGGAACACTCCTTGATCTCTGATTGGAGAGGCAGAAGCCGATGGCCGTTCAAGACAAAATTCTTTCAAAAATAACAATGAGAGCGCGGATGGAGCACAGTCAATGTAAAGTACATAGATACATGAAATTGACAGGATTACTCACTCTCGACTTTGTCCATCAATTGTTCTAAAGCACAATCCTTTTGTGAATAGCAAGCAGTTTGCATCACTTCCTCATACACCAAGCTTAGTGGTATCTTTTGACCATCAGGGCCCACGGGACCAACGCGGGCCATATGCACTGGGTATAGCTTGGTGAAGCGGGTCTTTACCATAGCTCATGCCTCACGTGTTCCTTCCCGGTAGGCCGAGCTCTTCCATAACTCAAACCTGCACCGATCCACTTTAAAATAGCTGGCTAGTTCAGCCATACTATCTGGTGGCGCATCCGACGGCCATAATGCCTTCTCCATGCTCTTCATGGCTTTCCAGACCTTTTCATAGGTCAGTCAGGAGACCTAACAAGCAGGTGTCACCAATTGTCATTAAAATATCAATGACACTTGTCACACAAGGTGGTATGGCTAGCACTTACCAAATATGCCACATTTCAGCTTCTGGTTTTCCTCCACGGCTTGGGCCAACTGAGCTCTCACACTCTTAATTTCCTCGGCTTGGCGTTGATTTTCTTCCTTGAGATCATTTTTCTTGTCCTGACTCCGCGTCAGCACTCATTTACTAGCCTCCAGCTCCCTCCGCAGCTCGCTTACAGCTTCTACGGCTGTACGGAAAATACGGTGTTAATGCTTGGTATGCAACGTATACTTACCAAAGCAATCTTTAATACTAATTGGACAATTCGCTACTGGCCATTCGAGCTGCATCTAGTTCGGCCTTGGCTTCGACCAATTGTGTCCGGCTCACTTCAAGTTCCTCGGACAGCTTTTTGTTCTGATCCCTTGTGTCCTACAAAAATAATATCATTATACACCCTTAACTCGGCGTCCCGCCCGAATTAAGGCTTGGGGGCTAGTTGGTTAGGGAACATGGTCTGCTTTTAAGCTATATATACCTGCACCTTGTTGGCAAATAGACCAGCAATCCTGTCCAGACCCATCCGGGCTGCTCCAAGGTACACGTCCACCGAACTAAAAGCATTGAAATCCTGTTCGGCAAAAGCAGTATGACGTAAAGTCTCCCTCCGGAGGCGATGGTTCATTACTCTCTTTACTTTGGAATTAGTCACCGAAACATCATCGGAATCAGCCGAGGGACCGCCAGCCGTCGTTGTTCGGAGGACGCTCTAGCTTGTGTCGAAGGCTTGGGACCGGAATTACGATTCGGTGCATCCGGGTGATCTCCGGATTGGTGTAGAGGCATGCACCTTCTGCAAAATTGAACAAGCCTTAATAAAAAGAGTGCCAGTGGTGACTGACTCTCACTGCGATTCCAAAATACGTTACCTCTGGGCCGAGGAGGCATGTGCCTCCACTTCTGTGGAGGCTTTTCACTCTGATCCCCCGTCAAGGGCCTGAGTTGGTGTGGTTCGTGCTCCTCTCGAGGCATTCTTACGCGTAGTGCGGTGACCATTGGGAGTAGAAGTCAGCACATGGGGGTAGTGCGAGACGAGCGTCCTGTTCGGGAGGGGTTCTTCTTTTCACCTACTGAGGAAGAAGGAAGAGCCCCGGGGTGATCAGATGTCACAGTCACCTTGGCGTCGTCAAGGACCTCTTGATAGAACACCCAATCTTAAAATTTGATTGATGTCTCTGGATCGTCATGATACCCCGGATCGCCATCTCGAGAGTGACTCTCTAGTAGAGGAGGAGAACAATTAAAGGACGCAACCTGACGCCTCCATCCCTGCCGAAGTGGCGACCAGTAAGAGTTCGGCATGATCTGTGGACTCAAAGTAATGGATTGTGACTTACCCAGTCTACCGGATTATATCCAGAGCAGCCTCCTCGAATACTCATGCGAGCAAACTTTGCTTCGTCTCCCTTGTAGAGATCGGCCAGTATTTTGGCCAGGGCCGCCTTGTTGTCTGGCCAGTGCCGTTGGTGACGTGTTACATTGTTGGTCCCATTATAACACCACAAAGGGTGACCCCGCTGTTGGAGGGGTTGCACGCATCAGGTAATGGCAATGGCCATACCTTCGACCAATGTTAGCTCGCTGCTAGTTAGCAGCCTAATCTTGGCTGACAGTACACGCACTTCTTCGCTATCCTGTTGAGATGGGTCTCTAGGCCGCCAGTTGTACCAGTTTTTAGGTGTGTCATTCAAATAATCGGGTAGCCCCTGCCGAATTGGATCGGTGAGGGGAACATCTTTGATATAAAACCACTCTGAAGTCCATCCTTTAGGATTTTTTTGTGGGATCCCGACAGGGTACCCTGTCCTAGCTATTCGCCATACTTAGGCGCCGCCTACCTAAAATATAGATCCCTCCCGGAGGCGGGAACAAGACAGAAATACTTCATTCACAAGTCAAAGTGGGACTCACAACTTAGAAATATGTCGCATAAGGCTACGAAGCCAGAAATGTGCAGTATCGACCCCGGGGTGAGGTCGTGGAGCTGGATCCCATAGAACTCTAGTAGACCTCGTAGGAAAGGGTGAATGGGAAAACCCAAACCCCTTAAAAGGAAGGGCACGAGACATACCCTCTCCTCCTTGTTTTGGGCGGGGGAGTTCTTGGCAAGGGCGCGACCATCGATGGAGATGAGACCGGCGCAGACCGGGACCAGATCAGTGCTACGTCTTGAGCTTGCGTTAGTTTTCCTCGAAGAGGAGAGGGTGATGCAGCAAGTGTACCGTAAGTATTTCCCTCAGTTTTGAGAACCAAGGTATCAATCCAGTCGGAGGCTCCTCAAAAGTCCCACTCACCTACACAAACAAACTGAGAACTCGCAACCAACACAATAAAGGGGTTGGCAATCCCTTCACGGCCACTTGCGAAAGTGAGATCTAATAAAGATAGTATGATAAGATAAATATATTTTTGGTATTTTGTAATATAGATGCAAAAACTAAAGATGCAAATAAAGGTAGATTGAAAGAAAATATGATAAGATATAGATCCGGGGGCCATAGGTTTCACTAGAGGCTTCTCTCAAGATAGCATCAGTATTACGGTGGGTGAACAAATTACTGTCGAGCAATTGATAGAAAAGCACATAGTTATGAGATTATCTAGGCATGATCATGTATATAGGCATCGCGTCCATAACAAGTAGACCGACTCCTGCCTGCATCTACTACTATTACTCCACACATCGACTGACTCCTGCCTGCATCTAGAGTATTAAGTTCATAAGAACAGAGCAACGCATTAAGCAAGATGACATGATGTAGAGGGATAAACTCATGCAATATGATATAAACCCCATCTTGTTATCCTCGATGGCAACAATACAATGCATGCCTTGCAACCCTTTCTGTCACTAGGTAAGGACACCGCAAGATTGAAACCAAAGCTAAGCACTTCTCCCATGGCAAGAAAGACCAATTTAGTAGGCCAAACCAAACTGATAATTTGAAGAGACTTGCAAAGATAACTCAATCATACATAAAAGAATTCATAGAGGATTCAAATATTATTCATAGATAAACTTGATCATAAACCCACAATTCATCGGATCTCGACAAACACGCCGCAAAAAGAGTTTACATCGAATAGATCTCCACAAGAGAGGGGGAGAACATTGTATTGAGATCCAGAAAGAGGGAAGAAGCCATCTAGCTAATAACTATGGACCCGTAGGTCTGTGGTAAACTACTCACAACTCATCGGAGGGGCAAGGATGTTGATGTGGAGGCCCTCCGTGGTCGATTCCCCCTCCGGCAGAGTGCCGACAAAGGCTCCAAGATGGGATCTCGCAGATACAGAAGGTTACGGTGGTGGAAATTGTGTTTCGTGGTGCCCCTGGATGTTTTCGGGGTACGTAGGTATATATAGGAGGAAGAAGTACGTCGATGGCCGCCCGAGGGGCCCATGAGACAGGGGGGCGCGCCCTATAGGGGGGCGCGACCCCCTACATCATGGGGCCCTCGGAAGCTTCTTGACTTGTACTCCAAGCTCTCCGGATCATGTTCGTACCAAAAATCACGCTCCCGAAGGTTTCATTCCGTTTGGACTCCGTTTGATATTCCTTTTCTTCGAAATACTGAAATAGGCAAGAAAACAACAATATGGCCTGGGCCTCCGGTTAGTAGGTTAGTCCCAGAAATGATATATATGTGTAAAATAAATCCCATAAACATCCAAAAGGGGTAATATAATAGCATGGAACAATAAAAAATTATAGATACGTTGGAGACGTATCAAGCATCCCCAAGCTTAATTCCTACTCGTCCTCGAGTAGGTAAATGACAAAAAGAGAATTTTTGATGTGGAATGCTACCTAGCATAATTCATAATGTAATTTTCTTTATTGTGGCATGAATGTTCACACGCAAATGAATACAAAATAAAAGTTCATATTGACATAATAAATAGTAATACTTCAAGCATACTAATCAAAGTAATCATGTCTTCTCAAAATAACATGGCTAAAGAAAGTTATCCCTACAAAATCATATAGTCTGGCTGTTGCTCTATCTTCATCACACAAAGTATTTAATCATGCTCAATCCCGATAACAAGCCAAGCAATTGTTTCATAATTTAATAATCTCAAACTTTTTCAACTTTCACGCAATACATGAGCGTGAGCCATGGACATAGCACTATATGTGGAATAGAATGGTGGTTGTGGAGAAGACAAAAAGTGAGAATATAGTCTCACATCAACTAGGCGTATCAACGAGCTATGGAGATGCCCATTAATAGATATCAATGTGAGTGAGTAGGGATTTCCATGCAACGGATGCACTAGAGCTATAAATATATGAAAGCTCAACAAAAGAAACTAAGTGGGGTGCATCCAACTTGCTTGCTCACGAAGACCTAGGGCATTTTGAGGAAGCCCATCATTGGAATATACAAGCCAAGTTCTATAATGAAAAATTCCCACTAGTATATGAAAGTGACAACATATGAGACTCTCTAACATGAAGATCATGGTGCTATTTTGAAGCACAAGTGTGGAAAAAGAGATAGTAGCATTGTCCCTTCTCTCTTTTTCTCTCATTTTTTTATTTTTCTTCCTTTTCTTTTCTTCTTTTTTTTCTTTCTTTTTTTTTCTTTGGCCTTCTTTTTTTTCTTTTTGGCCTTTCTCTTTTTTCTTTTTTCTTTTTTTTTCTTTTTATAAGTCCGAAGTCTCATCCCGACTTGTGGGGGAATCATAGACTTCATCATCCTTTCCTCACTAGGACAATGCTCTAATAATGAAGATCATCACACTTTTATGGATTTACAACTCAAAGCTAGAACAAGATATGACTCTATATGAATTCCTCCGGCGGTGTACCGGGATATGCAATGAATCAAGAGCGACATGTATGAAAATTATGAAGGTGGCCTTGCCACAAATACAATGTCAACTACGTGATCATGCAAGAAGCAATATGACAAAAGTAATGAGTGTCATATGAACGGAACGGTGGAAAGTTGCATGGCAATATATCTCGGAATGGCTATGGAAATGCCATAATAGGTAGGTATGGTGGCTGTTTTGAGGAAGGAGTATGGTGGGTGTATGGTACCGGTGAAAGTTGCACGATACAAGAGAGGCTAGCAATGGTGGAAGGGTGAAAGAGTGCATAATATCCATGGACTCAACATTAATCAAAAGAACTCATATACTTGTTGCAAAAATTTAGAAGTCATCAAAAACCAAAGCACTACGTGCATGATCCTAGGGGGATAGATTGGTAGGAAAAGACCATCGCTCGTCCCCGACCGCCACTCATAAGGAAGACAATAAATAAATAAAATTGTGCTCCAACTTCATCACAAAGGGGTTCACCATACGTGCATGCTACGGGAATCACAAGCTTCAACACAAGCATTCTTTAAATTCATAATCACCCAACTAGCATGACTTCAATATCACTACCTCCATATCTCAAAACAATTATCAAGCATCAAATTGATCATAGCATCCAATTCACTTTCTATGATAGTTTTTATTATACCCAACTTGGATGCTCATCATTCTAGGACTAACTTTATGATCATAGCAAATACCATGCTGTTCTAAAAGACTCTCAAAATAATATAAGTGAAGCATGAGAGACTAGCAATTTCTTCAAAATTAAGACACCACCGTGCTCTAAAAGATATAAGTGAAGCACTAGAGCAAAACTATTAAGCTCAAAAGATATAAGTGAAGCACATAGAGTATTCTAGCAAATTCTAATCAAATAGGCTTCTCCCAAAAGGTGTGTACAGCAAGGATGATTGTGGTAAACTAAAAAGCAAAGACTAATATAATACACGACGCTCCAAGCAAAACACATATCATGTGGCGAATAAAAATATAGCTCCAAGTAAAGTTACCAATGAACAAAGACGAAACAGGGGATGCCTTCCCGGGGCATCCCCAAGCTTAGGCTTTTTGCTATTCTTGAATATCTTGGGGTGCCATGGGCATCCCCAAGCTTAGGCTCTTGCCACTCCTTATTCCATAGTCCATAAAAGCTTTACCCAAAACTTGAAAACTTCACAACACAAAACTCAACAGGAAATCTTATAAGCTCCGTTAGTGAAAGAAAACAAAACCACCACATAAGTTACTGCAATGTACTAATTCTTTATTTATTTTGGTGTTAAACCTACTGTATTCCAACTTCCTTATGGTTCATAGACTGAATTACTAGCCATAGATGCATTTAAATAAGCAAACGACACACGAAAAACAGAATCTATCAAAAACAGAACAGTCTGTAGCAATCTGTAACTAACGCAAACTTCTAGAACTGTAAAAATCCTACCAAAATAGGAATTCCTGGAAAATTATTTTATTGAACATCATCAAAAAGAATCAACGCAAAATCACGTTCCTGTGATTTAACAAAATTATATTCATGCATGCAAAGTTTCTGTTTTTCAGCAGAATCAAATCAATTATCATCGTAGGTTATCCTATAGGTTCTACTTGGCACAAACACTAATTAAAAGATAAAAACACATCTAACCAGAAGGTAGATGCAAGATTTATTACTAAACAAGAGCAAAAACAAAAAAACATAAAGAAAATTGTGTTGTCTCCCAACTACCGCTATTGTTTAACGCCCCTAGCTATGAGGACAAGGAAATTGGTTTTGATGTTAAGTTGCTAGCCTTGGTCAAGGAAATTTTATCCTCTGGTTCTTCTTCAGTTCTTTTGAATGGCATGCCTAGTAAGAAGTTTCAGTGCAAGTGGGGTTAGGAAAGGGGATCCCTTATCTCCATTGCTATTTGTGCTTGGTACAAACCTCTTGCAATCGGTAGTTAACAGAATGCTAGCTGATGGAATTTTAATATTGCCAATCCCATCCCATTACCCACATTTCCCTATCATTCAGTATGTAGAGGACATAATCCTCATTGTACCTGCGGTTGATTCTCATCTCATTGCCCTTAAGGACATGCTTAATGTCTTTTTTGCTTCAACTGGCCTTAAAGTAAATTTTCACAAATCCACCATGGTGCCTCTCAATGTGGATGATGTTGAAGCTCCTAGACTAGCTATTGTGTTTAGCTGCTCTTTGGGAAAGCTTCCTTTCACATACCTTGGTCACCCTATGGGAACTACCAAACCAAGGATTCAAGATCTTACGCCTTTGGTTGACATAGTTGAGAGAAGACTTACTGCAAGTTCTTCAATGTTGAACTAGGGCTCAAGGCTACAACTGCTGACATCGGTCTTATCTTCTATGTCCATATATTTCCTCTGTACACTAGACATTCCAATTGGTATTATTAAACTGCTGGAAATAATTGAGAGGCAATGCTTATGGCATGGTAATTCAGACACCCCAAGATAGTCCCTTGCAGCATGGGATTTGGTCTGCAGACCCAAGAACAAGGGTGGCCTGGCAATTATAAACCTGCACTTGCATAACCAAGGCTTTCTTATTAAGCACCTTCATAAATTTTCCAATAAGGAAGATATACCTTGGGTCTCCCTAATTTGGAACACATACTATGATGGTGTAGTTCCGCAAGCAATAGTCTTATGTGGCTCATTATGGAAAGGGATGTTTTTAAGCTTGCTGATTCTTTTAGAGCTATATCTTCTACCACAGTTAACCAGGGAGATTCAGTACTATTTTGGTCTGACAGTTGGAAGCTGAATGACTCAACGAGGCCACTCGGAGATAGACTACCTCATTTATTCTCCTTTTTCAAATATGATAAGATCTCTGCCATGGATTTTTTTCCGATTCTGATCATGTTGTTTCAATGTTCCACTTGCCAATTTCAAACATAGCTGCACTTGAGCTCGAATACCTGCAACACTGGGTGACATCTATGCACAAAGGTCCCTCAATTCCAAATGTGTGGACATTGTCTTCCAAATCTAGATACTCAGCAAAGATTTACTATGCCATCACACACTCACACCTACCAACCCTCCAGCCCTATATTTGCCTATGGAAAAGTTCTTGCACGATGAAGATCAAGGTATTTGGATGGTCATTGTTTTTGGATCGCTTGAACACAAGAGATCTTCTTCTTAGGAGGCACTGGCAGACCAACTAGGATGAAAACTTCTATGTTCTTTGCCCAACACACTTGCATGAGGACAAGATGCACCTTTTCTTCAATTGCAATTTCAGCCAAAGGGTCTGGTCATATCTATAGATTGATTGGTTTGGTGGCCAGGACTTGATCTCATACCTGTTGTGTGCTAAGAGAACTTTTCATCGCCATTTCTTCTTTGAGGTGATGCTCACTACTTCCTGGTGCATTGGGACGACCAGGAATGGGCAGATATTCAGATCAAAAAGGGCTTCCTTTGGCGTTTGGAGAAGTAAATTTGTGCATGACATCTCCCTATTGTATCATAGAGTGAGGGAGCAATTTAAACCTATTTTTTGACTTGGGTTAATAACCTACCTTAGCCTGTAATACAGGTAAGTAGGTAAGTTCTGTACATTCTTTGGTCTCCTCTGCTGACTTCTCCTTTCTTTTATTTGAATAAAAGACTATGGAGCTCTTGCTTCACAGTAAATAGTCAAAAAAAATTAAGCAATGCCACTCTTAGAATTAACTACTGAATCTTACACGGGTACGCATCGGTGATATACAAACGGTTTTTAACCCCTTTCCGCGACGACATTTGGAACCGTCGCCAAGTGAGTGTGGGTGATACGGGGTTCCTCCCCACATGACCTAGAAATCGTCGGGGATAGGCCCTCCTGGGACACTAAATGAGCTCGTGTGCAATCGGGTGACCCACCGAAACCCAATCATTTATGTAGGTATGTACATCCCACAGGGTAAATCCCAGAAAAACATTTTCGTAGGTATGTATATCACACACATTCAATCCAAGGAATACGTTTTCGTTCTTATGTACATCCCACATGGTCAATCCAGGGAAAACATTTTTGATTGTATGTACATCCCACACAGGTTTATGTATAGGCTCGTGTGTGATACGTGTAACTATCACACACGCTCTGCGTTGGTTAACCATTTGCTTTTATCAACTACATCACACACGATTTGATAGAGAAAACTGTGTGGCATTGGGCTATCCATCACAACCGCTTTTACTTCTAGAACCGTTTGCAAAGTTCCATGACCCATTTCGCAGATTTATTAGTTTACAATTAATAAAATTCCAGTATTACGGAAATTCACATTTCAGATCAAAGAGTTGTTTGCCAATTTCATATCCGGCACATAGATATATTTTTACATCACAGTACGATAGCTACTGGAAAACAGCACAATACAACATATAGATAGTTCAACTTCATAAGAACAATATTAGAACAATATATTCATTTCCCTAATCGAGATCATCCAGGCTCGCCTTATCCACCTCTTCTTTCAGTTCAATAAGAACATGTTTTGCACTGGCCAATTGGGAAAGTGCCTCCTCCTTCGCCAACACCATCTTAGCAAAGTCTGATTTAAAAAATCTGAGGTCATTCTCCACCTTCCTCTTTTTATCCCGCATCTTCAAATATTCTTCAGCATTGAAAACACTATCTCTAAGCCTACCTCTGTTCTGTTCCTGATACATGCTCCAGAGCATTGCTAGCCACATCTTCAAAGACTATGGCCACTCTTGATCAACCCACTCCAAGTAAGGACACTTCCGTTCATCCTATAATATTTAGAACTAGATCAGTATCAATTGTAGGGAAAATGGGCTTATAGCAACATAGAAAATCACCAATACTTACTTTGAAAAACTGAGGAAATAGGTTAATTCTGACATATCTTCCAAAAAAGATCAATGTCCAAATGAATTAATTGCTACTGATAGAACAACCAAATTCTGAAACATCAGAAGCTATAATTAACTACAACAATGCTACAAGTTCTTACTCATGTACTATGAATAACAAATATAACATTTTAAGAGGAAGGTAAATATAACTGCAACAGCATAGTGACAGTGTTTGGAAGACAGAAATTGATACTAACAGGTGTATACATGCACAAATTTTAGTGACATAGAACTAATAGCACTAAGGCGTCCACTATGTATGCCAAAAGTGGTGTAAAGACAACTGTTGTTACATCTCGCATCGGTGCCCTGCACTGGCGAGACGATGTAGCGGAAAGAAATTAGGGACCCGAACTCCGGAGCACCTAGTTGCTCCGACGCCCAGTTCCTTCGTGCCATGAAGATTTAGTATTTTACTGCTTGCGTGCTCGGATGTGTGGACAAGTTGGCTCCATAAATAGCTGAAGCGGTGCCAAATGATTTTCTAATGGCACCGCTGGTGAGATGGAAACTTTTTTAGATACTAGGTACAAACTGTGACATTGTGTATGGATGCATTTGGTTGAAGGTATGGTATGAATGGGTTGGGACCGTGACAGTGTCTGAATCACATCTAACAAATGATTTGTAACAACGAAAGAGGGTCTAACCTTCTCTACACATGCCAGAAACTTCCTCCCACTATCCACAGATTCAAATGCAAGTAGCTTCATGCATGGAGATTGATGGTGACAGCGAGCAGACAGATCTTCAGCCACCCCGCTCCATTCATTGCAACTGATGGTCCTAGGGAGCTACAAGAGGAAGAAATGACTCAAGTCAACCGCCGGGTAAAAATCCTTCATTCAAAGTCATAGCCCGAGAGAGAGAAGAGAGGCATACCCGAGTGGTGAAGGAGTCGTTGGAGGAGGAGGAACCGCTGTAGAGGTCTTTGAAGAAGACCATGGCGACCCCGGCGGCAGGATGCGAGACAGCGAGAGCGAGGAAGCAAGTGAGGAAGTGGCTATAGCTTAGGAAGGAAGGAAGGGGGAAACAGGGGAAATTTGACTTGTAGTCGGGGAGAAAAGGGGATTGGGCGGGGGGAGGGTAGATATTTTGGTGGTAGGCCAAAAATTTCGAAATGTGGAGGGAAACTTTGTGTGCGGTGCCGCCGGACACCATTCACTTTGAACGATAGTGTGCATCGCAAATGATTCTTCTGCTTAACGCGCACGGGATGAGTTTGATAATTGAAATTTTGGTGGAAAGTTCCTCGAGTACGTCATTGCATAATTTAACATTGCTTGCTAATTTGGGAACACAAAAGAGCGCACAGCATACAGACCAGACTTACTGAATTGAGAAATTTTGGTAATTGAACAAAGACAGTTCACCTAAACATTTCTCTAACAAAAGACCAGCATTAAAAACAAAGACTAAGTACGAATAATTTTAACAAATCCGCCGATGCGCCGGCCTTTACATCGCCGGTGTGAGATGAGACATCGATGCCTTGTCCTGGCGACATGGCGCCGTTGGTGGACTCCGAGTCCCCCCGCTGAAGTCGACCGCGTCCTCATCCTCGTCCTCGTCCTCGGCGCCGCCCTCAAGGTTGTAGTATATATAGTAGTGGCTGCACCAGCGCTCGGGTTGGTACTCCACCACCGATTCCTCGACCGACAGACTCTTCTCTACCTCGACCTGGGCCACGCGCAACTCCTTCTCCCGGCGCTCCTCGATCTCCAGGTCCCGCTCGACGACCTCATGAGTAAGCAGGTGCTCCATGGCCACCGCCACCTTTTCGGACATTGGTTGCATGCTGGATTCCGAGGTGGCCTGGAATATATTGGCATGGATGGCCTCGACCCGGGCCAAGGCGACATCGGCGGCACATACAGCAGCTAAGCGCTCTCGGCGTTCGTAGCTGCCATCGCAACAGCTGCTGCAACTGTCTCGGCGGTTGCAGCTGCTCTGTCGGCTGTCGTAGACACCCTCTCGGTGGAAGCGGCCGCGCTCAATGCGGATGCGGCGGTACTCTTGGTGTAGGCGGTCGCGCTCTCGGCGCAGGCGGCGACGCTCGGGGGGTGACGCGGCCATCGTACGGGCCTTCACGAAGCATTTCCACCGTGTCATCTTTGCAAGAAGGGGGTGCGGGAATAGCGATCGGAATTTGAGGATTTGGGCGTTCCGGCACTGGAGCAGATGAGTCGGCGAGGCTTAAGGAGGAAGACTTAAATAGACCCATAATTTTTCATCGCAAACGATTCCTACAAAACAAATGTGTGTGTTGTTGTAGATATTTTTTATTAGCTGTGAAAGACGAATTTGGCGTAAAGTGGCAACGGATGGTGTTTTAAATGTACAAGATAATTTTTAGTAATAATACAACTGTCATATCAAATTTTGGAAAGGTGTCATTTGACCTTTTAAGACATTTAAGTGATTTTCTAGCCATTTAATGACCATAATTAAAATTTGAACTACATGTACGTGCAGCACTGACCAAAACGGTTTGAAAAGTCATATTTTGTGTACTTCTGTGTGATTTAGTTCCACGTGCAGTAAATTGGAAGGAATTTTCATACATATTGGTCTAACAGCTATGACACAATTAAGAATGGAGTGCCATGCCATTTAAATTCCAAGAAATTAAAAACATGCAACCTTGCTTGATGTAATGTCATACCACCAAGATGATGTGATACAAAAATTCGCCTGTTTGACGAAAGTTTGGACAAACACCCCTCACAAACCAGAGCAACTCACTAGAAGGCTCGTGGTTCCGAGAGGGAAGAATGCATGTTTGATGATGAACGGCAGATAGCTTCCTCTTACGGCCTTCAAAAATTTTCTATGTGTAATGTGCACCGATACTAAATGTACATGCAATGGCTCATTTGACCTTTTGAAGACATTTAACTGATTTTCTAGCCATTTAATGGTCGTAATTCAAATTTGAACTAGATGTACATGCAATGGCTAACCATAACGGTTTGAAAAATCATGTTTGTGTACTTGTGTGCGAGTTAATTCCATGTGCAGTAAATTAGAAGAAATTTTCAAACATACTGGTCTCACGCATGGACACACACATGTACATGCATGGAGTGCCATGGCATTTTTATTCCAAAAAAATAAAAAATGATCAGAAAAACATGAAACCTTGCTTGATGTAATGTTATGCCACCAAGATGATGTGGTACAAAAATTGGCTTGCTTGACGAAAGTTTCGACACACACCCCTCACAAACCGGAGCAACTCACTAGAAGGCTCGTGGTTCCGAGTGGGAACAATGAATGTTTGATGACGAACGGCATATAACTTCCTCTTATGGCCTTCAAAAGTTTTCTACATGTAATGTGCACTGATACAAACTGTCATGTGAAAATTTGGAAAATTTCAGGGGTCATTTGATCTTTGGAAGACATTTAAGTGATTTCCTAGCCATTTAATGACCGTAATTCAAATTTGAACTAGATGTACATGCAATGGCTAACCATAACGGTATGAAAAATCATATTTGTGTACTTGTGTGCGAGTTAATTCCATGTGCAGTAAATTAGAAGGAATTTTCAAACATATTGGTCTCAGGGCATGGACACATGTACATGCATGGAGTGCCATGGCATTTTTATTCTAAAAAATTAAAAAGTGATAAGAAAAACATGAAACCTTGCTTGATGTAATTCATGCCACCAAGATGATGTGGTACAAAAATTGGTATGTCTGAAGAAAGTTTGGACACACACCCCTCACAAACCGGAGCAACTCACTAGAAGGCTCGTGGTTCCAAGAAGGGAAGAATGCATGTTTGATGACGAACGGCAGATATCTTCCTCTTACGGCCTTCAATTTTTTTCTACGTGTAACATGCACTAATACAACTGTCATGTGAAAATTTGGAAAATTTTAAGAGTCTCATTTGACCTTTTGAAGACATTTAAGTGATTTTTTAGCCATTTAATGACCGTAATTCAAATTTGAACTACATCTACATGCAACGGCTAACCATAACGGTTTGAAAAATCATATTTGTGTACTTGTGTGCGAGTTAAAAAATCATCAGACGATGTAAATATATGGTGTTCAAAAAGTAAAATATAAAATATGGCAAGACAACCGGCCCCACATGATTGGCACTCTATTTCGCGCCTCGAGGTTTGGAAGGTGACTGGCGGGCATTATTAATCATACATGGTTCTGCATTAGGGAACTGTCGGCTATTATGTTCACACACGGATTTTGCTGCGGGAATCGTGTGTAATTCACACTACAGTACTCGTAAATTCCGACGATCGGCGCATGTACTCTTCCCGTAGATCTAGCTTCTGACCACCAATAAATACTACCTTGGTCACGTCGTCCCGACTGCATTTTGATCTAGATCCTCCCCTTTATCTCTCTCTCTCTCTCTATCTATCTATCTATCTATCTATCTATCTATCTCAAATCTCTACCATGGCGTCGCCGGTCTGCCCACGCGTCGATGAGGAGTCTCCACCCCTCGAGGACGCTCACTCGAAGAGCAACGACGAGGACACCTACGCGCCGCCGAATGAGGTTCCGCCGGACCCCCAACTTTGGATTGGTTTTGGGTCCAGTACGATCTTTGTCATTGGAAGTCGCTGCCACCGGCTGTGAAAGCCAGGCAAGTGGCTTTGAAGAAGGAGATGGCGGAGGACGATGCCAGGTACCAGGCGGCCTATGAAGCCCATGATGCCGCCTGGAAAAATGAGCCGGCAGAGCTTTAGGGGCGGCCACGTCATCATGCAAAGGAGGTGTACGAAGACGGGTACTTCGCGAGGAAGGCCAGAGGTGCTAGGCGCCTCGTCGCTGCGTGCAGCTGGGCCGATAAGCTCCATCGTGAAACCGATGAGGAGCTACGGTGGGCGCCCAACGAAATGGAAAGAACGTTCGCGCGCGTCCGCCTGCAAGAGGCAGATCGGCACGTCAAGGGCTGCGAGGCAGAGGATGTGGAGTACTGCCACCGCTTTGGGAAGACGCCGCGCACCAGGGAGCTGCTGACGAGGGGCTGCTGGAATAATGACCCCAGGAGGGATTATTAGTTTTAGTATTGTTCATTTTCAATTTTAGGCATTGTACATAGTAGTTAAGTATCATCACGTATATGTGCTAATATTATATATATTCTGTGATGAACTAATGAACAATTAATATTATATATACTATGAATTCCATTTTCTATCTGTTTTTGTATACTAATTTGAATCTGTCTTATCTCATCCACATATACAGAATGGAAAGCGTATAAAAACACATTGAAACAGAACATATAAGAATGGAAAACAGAGTACACACATTGAAACAGAGCAATAAACAAAGCAATAGTATGATTGCTATGAATACATAGCTATCCACGTCGAAACAACTCAAAAAACAAAACACGTCCATGAGACCATGACCAGCACCCCTTGCCTATGGTAGCTCTTAGCTCTGCCTGAACTCGTGCAGTCGTTCATCCAAGCGGTCTACATGCTCATGGTACATCTGGAGCGCAATCTCGAGCTCCAAGTTGGCTATTTCATCGGAGATCACCACCTCGAGGATACGACGGTCATGTTCCTCTACTGCGCCCAGGTGGACACCTAGGCCAAGGAAGCGGTCAAACCTACCGACCAGCACATTGGCATCGAGCAGGCCATGGACAAGGCAAACGGCATGACCCATGCGAACGGTGCGGCGGGTGTCCGGTGCAAGTACTGCGCAGTCGGCCTCTGTTGCAAGTACGGCGCAGAGGGCCTGTGCCCACTCCTAGCTAGGAATGGGGTACTGACGGGACATGTACCTAACTGCGACGCCCTTTCGATGCAGGCAAGTGCCGATGGATCCGCTCTTGCTGTGCGGCGCACCACGCCTCTCGCTCTGTGGCACTCCAACGTTGTCGCCGTGTGGCGAGCCGCAGCCTATCAACACGGACGCGCCTAGCTTGCTCTGTGGCGTGCCATTGATCATGTTGTGTGGCGAGCGGCAGCCTCTCGGTGCTGACATTCCTATCTTGATCCGCGGCGCTGAAGCGCCATGCGCCAACGATCTGCTCAGCCCTGGCGATGACGCGCAGCACGACGTCACCCATCGTGTTGCCAGGGAGTGTAGCGGCCTCGACGGGCCATGGCGCCTTCTGGTTTTCCTCGTCGGCGAGGTTGATGGCAGAGGTGGCGCTTTGGTGCGTTTGCATGCTTGGAAAAGATGGATGTGCTACAGGCTGTGCTTGTTGCCTCCATGCGTCGCGCCGTGCCTAGGTATATGTGCGGTATCGTTGGGTGGCAAGAAACAGGTGAGGAAATGGCGGGAAACGGTCGCGTGTTCATAGAACGCCATCAATTAATGGAAACTTAGCATATCTAAGGAACATTGAGCTAGCACAAGAAGTAGATGCTGATGATATGAACATGGACCACACTAGGGAACCCGTCGGGGACGAATTCATCAATCGCAAACGGTTGTACACTAGCAAGCGTTTGCCCACAGCACACAGGGCTTATTCCATCACAATTAGGTCGGATGGATCAACTGTATGCCACATATACACATTGTCAAAAGGTAATGCGGTAGACCTTCTTTAACATATGTTAAAAAAAAAAAAAAAAAAAAACAAGGACCTCGAGGTTAAATTAGCTGATGGAATGGGTCATTACAGTCATTTGACCGATATGACCCATCATATCAGTTATTTAACATCAACACAACTTCCCATCCAGTCACCCATCTGATGGCTGCTCCAGCCTGAGCACACTTAACTTGAGAGTTCTCTTAGATGAGCTACTGGTGGAACAGCTAGTCCTTGCTGATATAGGATGTCTCTTTGCATACTTATGGCGTATTCGGATGACCGCCCGTCCCCCAATGGCCAATACATGTTGTGTAGACAGAGCATATCACATCGTCTTATTAGAAGTAATCGTCTGTGTTATTATCGGTCTTCCCACACATTTCTGATTACAGACTTGTTTGCTGCATATCACCCACATCTTGCTATATTGAATAGTTTCTGTTCTCTTGTCTCAACACAAACAGTTTATCCGAGTGAACCACATTTTTTATATCGCACACACCTTGATCTAGCTGACCATTTATTTTGTGTTGCCTAATCACAAATAATTCATCCAAGTGAACAGTATGTTGTGTATCGCACACGCCTTCATCTGGCTGCCCGTTTCTTTTGTTCCTCCTCATCACAAACAGGTAATTGAACTGAACCGTATGCCCTGCATCGCACACGCAACAAGAATCTGAGCCGTGTTTGATGCATCTGTCATCTCAAAAGTTTGCACATTTTTGATGGTTCTCTTACACCACCGTTTGTGATTATTGCACCGCACACAGTTTCTCGAAGGGTCTCTGATCGTAGTGTCGCGTTAGCAGCATCCTGCAGTAGTGTTAATTCAAAGCTGCAACACTTGTTAGGTATCGGCGGGAGTACCATTTCTGTTAGGGATCGACGGGAGTACATGTTCAAGAAATGTATTGTTGAGATAGTGTCTTTGTTATTATATATGAGTTATAGTGTTTTACAAATGGTACTATCTTGCTTTGTAGTTCTTTCTACATGTTTAACCAAGGTATTGTTTTGATAATGTCTCTGTTAATATGAATCAGTTGCACTATTTTAGGAATGGTACTTTTCTGCTTTGTCCTTCTTTATACATGTTGAAACAAGGTATTGTTAAGATAATGTCTTAGTTAATATTAATTAATCACACTGTTTGGGAATTTCTACTATCCTGATTCGTTTCCCATTAAGATAAGGTGGATGTTTTATCTTTTGGGAGTATAAGTCATCAACCGTTATTTCTCAGAAATTGTTTCCTTTTTACCTATTTGTGCATACAGGGATATCAAAACTTCTGATCGGTTCTATTTCGAATTTGATTTTAGTTGAACTGCACAAAAGGAGCCAATGTGTTTAGGGCAAACTATTGCATTATCGGGCCCATTTGGTCTTTCCACTTTGTAGAAAGAAGCAGTCACTGTTTGCGCTACATTACAGAATGAATGATCGAGAAGCTTTAGAGTTAGTAGACGCTGGTCACATGACTAGTCTGTAGACCAAGGAAAACTCAACTCAACAGCATGTGGAGTGCAAAATTCACTCCACAAGGAAAGGTATGACCAAGTCAGTGGCCAACGCAGCTGTAACAAACGAGGTCAGTATCGGCCTTCATCCACATGATCATGTTATGTTGTGCTGATTATATTGTTGTATTGTTTTGAATAAATGTTTAATTGAAGCTATTGTATTGCTATCTTTTCTTGTTAAGATAATGAAGATGATTATAGTTGTGAGCTTATGTTCAATCAACTAGTACCACTATTATATTCATCACACTTTTTTGATATGCAGACATGGATGCTCAGCTTGATTTTAGTGGAACTGCACAAAATGTTTAGATGGTTCGTGTCCTCCACAATACTTCATCATGCACAATACATCGAATGGTTCTCTAATAATTCATCGTCACCTCGAGCCACCGGACCATCTACTTGAATGGAGCTGCCAACATCTTCAAGGCCTTGCAACATATAAATACGAAATCCACCACGCTACGCAAGATATTGTTTGATTTCAGTTGAATTGCACAAAATGATACGCTGGTTAATGACTCCATGTGCCATTTCAATGTGCAAACTGATGACAAACCCTGCCGTTCCACAATCATAGGCATTGCATATTTTGAATGGTAAAAGCTTGTCAAAGTTTAATCATTGATGTTAATAAGAATACATTCATTTAATATTTTAGAAATGGAAAACCTTGTCAAATTTTGCTCATTGATGTTAGCCAGAAGACATGCATTTGATATTTTGGAATGGGACGCCCTTTGTTGTGAACAATGTCGATAGTTTTTTCCTATTCGTGTGTTCAGTTCACAAGTAAATATTTACTTTGATGAGATGCATAGTCATGAATGTTGACTTATGTAAGGTATTTTAAGAGTTTGTTCTGAATGTTGTCTATGAAATGCCAGGCCTTGTGAGTTTGATTGTGAAGTTGAGCTTGGAATGGTGTGGCATGCGACATTACGAGCTGTTCACCGTACCTCCTAAGAATAATGCTTTGTATAGTTTTGCACGTTGATCTAATGCTAGTGATTGGCATGTTAAGAAGTTCATCCTCTTTTGTTGTTTCCACTGGTATAGCGAGGTGCGTTCGCGATGGCATTCAAAACCATCGCCAAGTAAGTGACTCGGATAGGGGTCCTTACCACACGACCCAGAAATCGTCGGGGATAGGGAACCTTGATTCATACAGTTGTCCCTACTCGTTTGTGCTTGCATTGCCATCACAGTCGGTATTCTGTGGTGCTACGCTTATGATGAACGGCCCATCACAAACGGTTCACGATTATAGAACGTGTATCATAAATAGACAATCACACACACTCGCTACCGTATGCAATAACTAGTTAAGAAGATTAGCTAATCATCGTACGAGTGTCGGACAGGATTATAGAACGTCGGACCATCGTAACATCGTCGTACATGACAACTATCACACACGCTATTCTGTGGTGCAATGTTTATGATGCATACCACAACAGAAATAGTTCATGGTTGCAAATCGTGTATAATAAGGCAACTATCACAAATGTTTAGTTTACCCACACCATTTGTGATGTTGTCTGACATCGCACACGCTTTGAAACGGCAACTGCATGCGTGCTTGCACATGTTTCCTCTCAGTGAACCGTGTCAGATTATTGTGTATATCGCAAACTTTTGTGTTTTACCAATCGTGTGCGTCGTAACGACCTGGAGAGCGTAATTTGACCGTAATTTAATTGTTGTTATTTCAAATTGTATCGAATTTGAATTTGAATGTACACTATAGCTTTATTCATATCCATCAGGTTCAAACAACCAGTGCATTATTTGATTCATAGGTACATATGGTCAAGAATTACATAAGAACAAAATAAAGAATGATGAACCACAGTTGTAAACTTGTACTATTAAAGACAGTAAAGAAAGAGGCGAAATACATTGCGATTGCTGAACAAGGTGAAGCGGAATGCACACATTGTGCCCTCCTCCATGCAAAAGGCATGCACAACTCTAGTCCACCAATCCTTCACGGTCTTCATGAAAACATCTAGATAATCATCATGTTCTAGTAGAAATACTTTAACCTTTGCATGCCCACCAAGCATGTAGTTTGAGAGGTAATCTTGATTAAACTGCTTTGGGAACCACTGCAAAGGAAAAAGATTCAGACATTGTCATCTAACACAACTCATTATGAGCAATAAAAAGAAGGCTGCAGAGTTCTTACTTACCATCCTGCAGTTCGCTGTTGTCCTGGATAAAGTGTAAAAAAATAGTTTAATTGCCATATTTTGACCCATTTTACTAACAATCTTTATCAGCTTCCTCGCTTGATGCTAGTTCATCGATATCGCATTGCCCCATACGCAGAAAGGGTCGAAGCGCGGATCTTTACCAATGACATATGTACCTAAAAAGCACCAAGTTAATATTAGAAGCTAAACAAATATTGCACAATGATGTAGTACAACACTCTTTTATAATATCTTATAACATCCAATATACTCACATATTAGATGAATTAACATCTTATATATGGGTCAGAAGGAGCTTATTGCATTTCTACAAATTATCGGTTGATTAACCGTTGCTGTATCCATGGGTTAGATTTAGTTTGAGCTAGTTCGGGCTCAAATAGCCATAAAGTATATCCAAACATGAGGGCTAGTTTGATCTAGTTGCATCTAACCCACCCAAAAAAACTATCCCACCCAAGAGATGCTAATTGGAGCAGTTCTCCTAGTGCATTTATTGTGAATCTAACCCTGTCATCCAAACACCTCTTTGGATGGAGTTAGTTCAGGGTTAGTCATGAGCTACAAACTAAGTGTAACCTCTAGCTAAGTTGAGTATCCAAACAGGGTTGTGTTGTTGTCGTTGCTGGTGCTGCTCTTCTACGTATATCTGGACATCATCCGAACATTAAGGTAACACTATTCCTTGTTGCTATGTAGCCTAGGATTGCATATTTAGACATTAAGTACAGTGCATGTTGCTATGTAGCCTCAGATATATTACATATGGCCCTAGTTAACCTAACGATAAATGTGTCACAGCCCTAGAATTTGATTGTAAATAGTTCACAAGCATCCATGCATCATGTCTAAATTTCTTTGAAAAGTTGAAATGGGGATTGTTGAAACCCTAGCACCAATTGAATTCAACTAGGTTCAATAAAAATATTTTCAACGAACCCAAATGCCCTTCAGAAAAGTTCATGATTTTGTTGAAGGTGAAAACCTCTGCCAAAAATGACGCACATATTTGTAGGCCATTTTTGGACTCTTGAATTAAATCATTATGTATTTGAATTTGGGCATTTAATTGCTATAACAATGTTAAATGCTCAAATAATTTTGAAACTAAATGTGGGTTGTTGGAAATAATTCAACAGGTCCTCACATTTTATTTTAGGATTTTTAGATGTGGTTTAATATTTTTACTAGATCAAAGAAAACAAAAGGCAAATAGAAAACAGAAACAAAAATTAAAATAGAGACAGAGTGTTACATGTCGCTTACCTGCAGCCCACTTACCTCGGCCCAGCATTGTAGTCGGCCGGCGCAGCCCACCAGCGCCTCCCTGTCGTCTTCCTCCTTGGGATAGTAGGACAGGGGCGTGTGCCCGCGGCGCGCACGCACGCGCAGCGCCACCTCCTCCCTCCCTGCCTGCCTGCCCCCTTCCGCGACGCCGCTGCGGATGCCACAACACCTGCTGGACCTCCTCGATCTCTCCCTCACCCTCACTTCCCCCCTGGATCCCTCTCTCTTCCCCACCTGAGCGGAGCTCGTCGCCGCCGCCGCCGTTTACCGCGGCCACAACCACCCCCTCGCCCCTCTGACGTGCCCATGAGCTCCGCCTCCATCGTCTACGCCTCCTCGATGACTCACGCGACACCGGATGCCCCGACGCATCGTCCCCGACCTCTTCTTCAACCTCGGGATGCCGAGATCGCCACCATCGTGCCGTCTGCTCCGAGCCTCCCCCGAGCCCACATCGATGCCTCTGCAACCACCGTGTGCTCCCGCGCCGGAACCCCCTCTCCCCGAGCTCGATTACGCCTCTAGTCGTTGCCCCGCGAGCATCGAGCTCCGGCCATCGCCATGGCCGGCGAGCCTCGCGCTCCCGAGCTTTTACGCTCGTCTATGTAGCACCGGCGTGCTCTTTAGGTCCCTAGGAAGCCATTGAGGCCCTCGGTTGGCCTACCCGTGCACCGCAGCGACGCCTGCCTCGTACCATGGATTCGGCAGCCGCCCGGCTCAAGCCGTTGCCAACTCCAGCGACCCTGTGCCCCCCTATTGCCTCCGTTGGATGCGCGAGAGGAAGGGCTGCCTCCTGGTGCCCTTAGAACGTCGGACCTCTGCCGGAGCAGCGTCTCCGGCGAGCTTCCGCCGCGGTTTTGGTCGTCGCTGGCCAACTCCGGCGGGCTGACGTGGCGCCACCATTAGTTACTAATGATCCAACTAATCACCGCCCTGTGCCACTGACAGCCGGGCCCCACCGTCTAACTAAACATGGTTTAGTTTTTGTTTGGATTAAATTAACCCCGCTGGTCCCACAGGTCAGTTTGACCTAGCCACATCACCTGTTGACCCGACCCCACCTGTCAGTGACACAAACAACACTGGGTCACTGACCAGTGGACCCCATTGGTCAGGTTTGACCCGGGGCAGCCCTGTTGACTCTGTTGAGCTCAGCATGACGCCATGCTGACGCAATATTCCTTTTCTGGAATTTAGTTTATTTTCTAAATAATCAGGGAAATTCCAGAAAATAGCTAAAACTTCTAAAAATCATAGAAATTAATCTATAGCTCCAAATGAAAAAGTTATATATGAAAATTATCAGAAAAATCCAATCTATCCATTTATGCTACTTTCATGCATGTCCAACCAACTTATACCCCCTGTATAAGTGAAAACATGATAATGGCATTTTAAATACCCCTTATGGAGTTTGCATATGAACCCTTGGTTCATATGGACCTCATTTAAATTGTTGCTAGATGCATTAGTAGAAATCACAACATATTGCCATGTCATGATCATGCATCATATTGTGCATTGCATTGATTGTGTCCTTTTCTGTTTGCTGGTAACCGTCCCCTCTCAGTAGACAATGTTCCTGTGATCGTTGACACTGATGAAGACTCAATGGTATCTTCAGAAGTGTCAGGCAAGCAAAAACCCCTTGTTCATTCAGATACAATCCCACTCTCTCGCTCCTGCTCTCTTTTACTGCATTAGGACAACAACGATTCAACTGTTACATGCTGCGGTAGTTGAACCCCTTTCCTCTGCATGACCTATCATTTCCACAATAAATAGATGAAACCCACTAGCATGAGTAGGAGTTGTTTGAGCCCTGATGTGCCTACTCATTCATTCTTGTTGTCATGCCTGCTACTGCTTAGAGTTGAGTCAGGTCTGATTCATCAGAGATGAATCAGAGGTGTGTGAACATGTCCTACTGTGTGTGAGCTAAGTGTGTGAACACGATTTGGTAAAGGAAGCGGTGAGAGGCCATGTAGGAGTACATGGTGGGTTGTCTCATTGAAGCCATCCTCAGGAACTGAGTTCTGTGTTTGTGATCCATGAACATCTACTACCACACATTGGAATGCTTAAGTGCCCCTCTCGAGTTATTAATCAACTCGATCTCTGTCCAGGAGTTGCAACTAGTTTCTGGTGTTTGTAGGTAGTGTTAGTAGTCTACCAAGTGGCACTCGGTAAAGGTGGGCTTGGGACAGACTAGGCACAGTGGCATGGTGTACCAAGTGGCACCCGGATGGTGGGCTTCGGAACCCTGCTCACATCATTTGGGGCCGTGAGCGACACCCCGGCCGGATCTCCTTGCGGATGGAACCCGAATAGGCGATAACCTGGACTAGAGACTTGTGTGGTTAGTCAGGTCGTGGCCGACTCCCTCGCCAGGCTTCCGCTTGAAGGTTGCCGAGATACACGACGTGTACATGGTGGTAAGTGGCGAGAGCGTGTATGAAGAAGTACACCCCTGCAGGGTTAACATCATCTATTCGAATAGCCGTGTCCGCGGTAAAGGACTTCTGGGTTGCCTGTACAGTTCATAGACAAGTGAAAGTGGATACTCTAAAATACGCAAGATAAGCGTGAGTGCTATGGATGGCGTTCTCGTAGGGAGACGGAGGCGGATTGTGACTCCCCCGATTCAATCGTACACTAATCATGCACGCAAATGTGTACGATCAAGATCAGGGACTCATGGGAAGTTATCACAACACAACTCTAAAACATAAATAAGTCATACAAGCATCATAATACAAGCCAGGGGCCTCGAGGGCTCGAATACAAGTGCTCGATCATAGACGAGTCAGCGGAAGCAACAATATCTGAGTACAGACATAAGTTAAACAAGTTTGCCTTAAGAAGGCTAGCACAAACTGGGATACAGATCGAAAGAGGCGCAAGCCTCCTACCTGGGATCCTCCTAACTACTCTTGGTCGTCGTCAGCGGCCTGCACGTAGTAGTAGGCACCTCCAGGGTAGTAGGAATCATCATCGACGGTGGCGTCTGGCTCCAGGGCTCCAGCATCTGGTTGCGACAACCAGGTAGAAGGGAAAGCGGGAAAATAGGGAGAAAAGCAACCGTGAGTACTCATCCAAAGTACTCGCAAGCAAGGAGCTACACTACATATGCATGGGTATATGTGTAAGGAGGCCATATCAGTGGACTGAACTGCAGAATGCCAGAATAAGAGGGGGATAGCTAGTCCTTTCGAAGACTACGCTTCTGGCAGCCACCGTCTTGCAGCATGTAGAAGAGAGTAGATTGAAGTCCTCCAAGTAGCATCTCCAAGCAGCATCTCCAAGTAGCATCTCGAGGTAGCATCGCATAGCATAATCCTACCCGGCGATCCTCTCCTCGTCACCCTGTGGAAAAGCGATCACCTGGTTGTCTATGGAACTTGGAAGGGTGTGTTTTATTAAGTATCCGGCTCTAGTTGTCATAAGGTCAAGGTACAACTCCAAGTCGTCCTGTTACCGAAGATCACGGCTATTCGAATAGATTAACTTCCCTGCAGGGGTGCACCAGCTTACCCAACACGCTCGATCCCATTTGGCCGGACACACTTTCCTGGGTCATGCCCGGCCTCGGAAGATCAACACGTCGCAGCCCGACCTAGACACAACAGAGAGGTCAGCACGCCGGTCTAAACCTAAGCGCACAGGGGTCTGGGCCCATCGCCCTTAGCACACCTGCACATTGCGTACGCGGCCGGTGAGCAGACCTAGCAACCTCCATTACAAAGGAAGTTGCGTTAACGAAGTCCAACCCGGCGCGCGCCGCTCAGTCGCTGACGTCACGAAGTGCTTCGGCTGATACCACGACGTCGGGATACCCATAACTACTCCCGCATAGATGGTTAGTGCGTATAGGCTCGTAGCCAACTCAGATCAAATACCAAGATCTCGTTAAGCGTGTTAAATATCCACGAACGCCGAACAGGGCCAGGCCCACCTGTCTCCTAGGTGGTCTCAACCTGCCCTGTCGCTCCGCCACAAAGATCCACACAGAGGGCCGTCGGGACAAAGGTCCTTTCAGCCCCCAATCCGTGAATCACTCGCGGGTACTCTTCGAGCTGACCCGACTTTAGTCACCATCTGTATAGTATGTATGTATAGTATATACCCGTGATCACCTCCCGAGTGATCACGGCCCAATAGTATAGCAAGGCAGACTGACAAGAATGTAGGGCCAATGATGATAAACTAGCATCCTATACTAAGTATTTAGGATTGCGGGTAAGGTATCAATGACTGTAGCAACAATGAGAGGCTATGCAACAGAATAGGAGTAACCGAACAGTAACATGCTACACTACTCTAATGCAAGCAGTATAGAGAGAATAGGCGATATCTGGTGATCAAAGGGGGGGGCTTGCCTGGTTGCTCAGACAAGGAGGGGCCGTCGTCGATGTAGTCATACTCAGTGGCATCAGCGTCGGTCTCGGGGTCTACCGGGGAAGAAGAGAGGGAAGAAACAGTAAATACAGAGCCAACAAAGTATCACAAACAAAACGAGGCAATATGCGGTGCTAGGTGTGCCCGAACGCGGTAGTAGGTGATACCGACGAAGGGGGAAAGCATCCGGGAAAGTATTCCCGGTGTTTCGCATTTTCGGGCAGAGGAGCCGGAGGGGGAAAGTTGCGAGTTCGATAGGTTAGGGGGGTGTGGTGGACGAACGGGCTGCGTATCCGGATTCGTCTCTTCGTTCTGAACAACTTTCATGTTGAAAATAATTTAATCCGAGTTACGGATTAAAAGATATGATGTTCTAAAGTTTTTATGAATTTCTGGAATTTAATTAATTATTTAAATTAATTCGAAAATGGATTTATGACATCAGCATGATGTGATGCTGACGTCAGCAGTCAACGGGGGTTGACTGGTCAACCTGACTAGTGGGTCCCAGCTGTCATTGACTGTTAACTAACCTAATAGATTAATTAACTAAATTTAGTGATTAGGTTAACCTATCAGGATTAATTAAGTTAATTAATTAATTAATTAATATTTTAATTATTTACTTATCTATTTTTTTATTTTTTTTATTATTTTCGTTCTGGGCGTGGGCCCCGTTTGTCATAGGCCCATAGGGGCCTTAGCGGTTACGGGTGTGCGGGCGCGCGCCCGAGTGGGCGCAGCGGGCGTGGCCGACAGGGGCGCAACCGACTGGGGCGAGCCCAGGTGCTGGGGATCGGGTGAGGCCATCGGCGCGGCCGCCGGCTTCCATGGCGCCGTCCAGCAGAAGCGGCGGAGGTGTGGAACCGGAACAGGAGGCGGCACGTCGAGGCGGGCGCAGATGGCCGGCAGGGTGGCCGCGAGCCATGTGTAGAGGAGGCAGGGATGGCCGGAGCGGCGCACGGAGAGGGAAGGCGAGGTCGGGGCAGGGCCAGGCGCGCGCCGAGGAGGAGGAGGTGAGGACGGGGTCGGTCAGCGCGTCGAGGCGTGCGGGGCTGTAACAGCTGCAGCAAGCGCGGGGGGGCGAGGGGAGCACGGGCTACGGCGACGAGTGGCACGACCACATGAGCAGCGAGGAATGGAGGACGTGCGGTGGAGCTCACAGGGGTTCGTAGGGGACAATGCAGCATGCTCGGGGAGGAGGTCAAAGACGACGGCGATGTGGCAGCGGCGGGGTGGCACCGGCGATGTGGTGGCGGCAGAGGGCGGCGCCGCTCGAGGGGAGGTGCCGTTGCAGCGATGGCGGGGTCGAGGCAGAGGAGCTCCGATGAGGTTGCCCCCGACAAACGGCGACGGCGGGGAGGTCCTCTAAGCGGTGACAATGCGTCACCGGCGACGAGCACGTCGGCGGCGGGGACTGGCGTCGAGCCCCAATCCAGATCTGGATCGGAGGGACGAACGAGTGGGGGGGAGTGGTGGTCGTGGGGCTAGGGTTCGGTGCCCCCAGTGGGTAGAAGGAGTGGGGGTGTGGGGCGGTTGGGCTGGCCCGTTCGTGCGGCAGAGGCCAGCTGGGCCACTTGGCCCAGGGGGGAGGGGTTCTGTTGTTTCCGTTTTGTTTTGTTTTCCTTTCATTTGTTTATTTTTTTATTTATTTTCCCTTCTGTTTTATTCAAATTAAATTATTTATGAATTTTCTAAAAATGTGTTTACTTCACCATAATTATCTATGCAATATTTGACACGGTCCGAACATTTTTGTTTTAAATCTTGAAAACTTTGTTTGTTTGCCAAAAATTCAAATTTGAATTCGAATCGTTTTGAACTAACGCGAGATTAGCGACAGTAACGGAGGTGGCATGGCATCATTAGCAGAGGTTACTGTAGCTTGATTATCCGGGCGTCACAAATCTCCTCTACTACAAGAAATCTCGTCTCGAGATTTAAGAGATGGAGTACGGGGGAAGTTCTGGTTACGAAATTCTAACGGATCTTCTCGGCCCTGGTTGCTCTTCTCAAAGAGGTTGATCCATAGCATTGATGTCTTCCATTAAATGCATACGACATCATGATGAAGTCGTCATTCTTCCTTTGGGGTCTCCGTCGTACTTACGAAAAAGATAAGGGGGAAACTCGTGAAGTACGAAGTTCAATACATGTTAAGTACCTAGGGGCTATCTCAGTGAACGAGGTATAGAGTCACCTCTCGAGTTGAAATTCAAGAAAGTCATCGAGAGTAAATTAAGAAGGTGAAATAAGGAGTTTCAAGTGGATAGGCAACCGTTTGTGGCCTGAAACAAAATGTGACAGGGGTTCAGAGCAATGGGAAAGTATTGCATCTGGTACCAGAATAGATCACTATGAAGGTGGCCCGTGAATTACCTATGAAGCCAAGCGGGTGGAATAAGTTTGGAAATGGGGGTGTGTAGAAGAATCAGGTTTCGATCCTGTGAAACTATGGGTTATGGGCCCACCATGTGGATTAACAGTAGGAAGGGCGGTGACGTTTTGCACGATCATGATAGCAAGGCATGTCAGAGAGTAGCATGTCAGTTATGTCAGCAACAATGTTGGTACCAAGGGCGAGGGACGAAGAGAACCATTTTCCTGCTCGTTGAAACGAGGCGGGCCAAGAGGCAAAGTTGTCATCCATCGGCGGTTACCGAAATGTCATCAACAATAGAAACAGGGTCTCACTGGCAGAGTTGTACACCGAGGTGTTTACATGAGCAGAAGAATCTTACTGTTTAGATCATATAGATCACAAGAAAGGTTAAACAAACCAATGGAAAGAAAATGTGATCCTTAGGTTAAACAGAACAAATGGAAGGAAAAATGTGTTTAAACACATATTTCAGGGGTATATCCTTCCCAAGGACAAGCAGAGCATGATATCCTTGATAGGATATAAAGTAGAAAACCCTTTCAGGTAAGGGGAGAGAAATTTCATGACATTACTCACACAATGGTGTTAGGATAAATGATAAATAAAATTTAGCATCGTGCTTCAAATGTTCCTGTTGAAAATCGGAGTACCATTGACATGCTTCGAGATAGCATTGACATGGTCTTCAGGTGAAGATCAGACTTTGGAAACACGAAGGATCCATCAGGAATAACTTGTAGAATAAGTCTTACAATTTCCTCCAGGAAGAATGGTTGTCCTTGCAAAAGAAATTATAACGATAGGTCCTCCACCCAGCGGGGGGGGGGGGTGCTAGGCATGACATCATGTTACCGGGTCACGTAGAGATCAATGTTACAACTCTTGGAGATATGTCCCAACCATCATATCTGACCGAGATTCAGATCTAGTTGGTGTCAGGATACCTCAGACTTAGGATACCTGAGAAGAAAAGGTGCAATGCAAATTGACGAGATGACATTGTAAGATTCTCGGGGAAATGAACTATGAAGTGATTTCCGTTATCAAGAGTCCATCATTAACCCAAGGAGAGGTCAAGGAGGTGTCTGGTGAACTCAACGGCAATTCACCGAGATTCCCAAAAGATGGATGTCCACAATTAAGTGAACAAGGAGATAACATTTGTCAGATCAAATGATATAAGGAACTATGCTCGAGGAAAACATACACAATTAAACATTGGTTGAAAGGTGCGCCCGAAATATGGGTTGGGTTGCACAACCAATTTCAGAATGGTGATGCAATAATCAATAGCCTAAGAATGAACTTTCGACCATTAACTTCAAAGAGATAGGGTTGCTAGAAGGAAAGAATCCAAACAACACCGTTCACTTGTTGGAATTAACAGAGGGACCAAGAAAGAATGGTGATGGTGAGAAGTATTTCTATGTCAAGAATTCTCAAGAGGTGGAACAAATCTCAGAACATTCTTGACATAAAGGACGGTAATACTCCAAGGTAAAGAAGAACAATTGCTGGATAGCAAGGAAACCAAGGTACAACACAAATTGTGAACAAGTTTGTGTTGGGGGAGGGGAAGGCAAGAATGTTGCCGATGATAACTCAAATCATCGAGGGACAAGGATGGTATTTCTCATCATGAATTCAATTGATATCCTGGAAGAACTCATAAGGTTGATGAGGATCACGACACATTTGTCGACAGATTTCATGAAGAAGTAATCAATCAGCGACGACATCAAGTCAAAGGAATGATGAAGCCAAAAGTCATTGGAACCATGGGTACGACACAAACTCGAACTCAAGCTTGTTGTTTAAGGTGAAAGGGTATGACGAGGAAAATCTACGTAAGGTTAGTTTATCGTCGAAAATTGGTGCTCCGAGAATAAGGACCAGGTAGCACCGTTAGAATCGTCACGACAATGATATAGCCAAACAGGCTAGGAATGGCGTGATCGGGTACAAACTCGTACTTATAGAAGCTTACTGAAGAGTTGTTGAACCGTAGAGCGGACTCGGTTCAGTTATCGGTGTCTTTGAGTGTTCAATAACTTCGAGCCCATGAAAAATTGTAATCGGTGAGTATGTAGTACTTGATGAAGATCTCATAAGAAATTATGCAGTTCCAAGATAATCTCGAGATACCAGGTGGTAATACTCGACGACAGATCAAACTAGAAGTTGAACTAGGGTATTGCTCTATAGAAGACAAGTGCTTAAACTTGCACAGGACATGATATTTAAAGGAGAACATGGTCAGAACCACGAGTGCAAAAAGGCCAGATCTCAGATATAAGATGAACTTATACCAAGGGAATAATTGATTTTAAAAGAAGCTTCGATGAGAAGATGTACATCGTGTCCATGGGCATGAACGCAAAGTTCAAGGTCGACTCCCACTTCTCCAATGCACAACCTTTCATTCACTTCTCGCGCTCAATGAAGTTGTAGTTTTGAAATTTTATCTGGCAAAATACCAGAAGAGTACGACTCGTGAAAACTTTCGAGTTCACACCTTTAAGGAAGGCATAGGTTCAACCCATCGGGGCATCTTAGAATCATATACCAGAATCTTTAGAAGTAATTAACTCAAGCTCGAAGACAGAGCATGGTTAAGAAAGCAGAGGATACAATTTACCAAAGGCATTATGTATCAGAGGAAAGGCTCACAAGGTTATTGAATATGAAGGGCGTTGTTAGATAAAATCCAACAAAGGATCTAGTGGTCCACAAGGGATCTGACGTGAGCATCGGTACTCAGCTAGAGGAAGAAGATTGCAAGGAGATCAGATTATAGAAACAACTGACTAACTCAATTGTCAAATGCAAAGGAATTATGATTTCCAAATCAAGGGATCAGAAGCAATGCTATGAGTAGGGTTGGATAAGTTGAATAGCCTTAGGGTACAATCAATGACAATTGGATTGGTCGAGAACCAATTCCAGTTAAAAGAATGGCAGCTTAGCGGGAGAAGTAATTTATAAGGATCAATGATGATTGCGTGCATTCGCAAACATATTGAGTCAACAGACTCAAAATGATAATGACAAGGAATGTCATTAAGACTACGAGACTTATGGGCTTAACCATAATGCGAGCAAGCAAGAATTTCAAGAGCCAAAGGCTCCAGAGGATTTTCGGAAGATCGAATAGTATTTTGAAGACTTTTGTGAAACTCATGAACAACTGGGGATTTATTTGAAGGGGTATTCATGTGGCAAAGAACTGCTAGGCAGTAGGCACGAAGTATTCTCGGAACAATAGAGAAAATTTCGGGTATCTTGTAATAACAAGAACAATGGGGAATGATCGTAAGAATGGCAAGTGTAAGTAGTTATCCATAAGGATTTATCGGTGGTCGGGAATAGCAAAAGTGATGGGCACAAAGTCTCGAGAGAATATCAAAGAGTATCTCCGAAATCTTCTGGTGCAGTCGGTGACCATCTGGACTGAATGGGCTCTCCGGGAGAAAGTATTTTCGAGAACCTAAAGTTAGTTTTTAGTAAAAATCGTTTAACCCGAATAGAAGAGGGTTCAAAATCCCAGAGTAAAGGTCGAGGGATAAAAGATCCTAATACCTCCCGATGGCGACGTGGGCCCATGGGCCACACAGCCATGTTAGGAAAAGTTTTTCAACGACTAGACTCGACTTCGGCCAAGGAGTTGGAAAGGGGGATTCCTACAGGCAGTCGGCTCTGATACCAACTTGTGACACCCCCGATTCAATCGTACAATAATCATGCACGCAAATGTGTACGATCAAGATCAGGGACTCATGGGAAGTTATCACAACACAACTCTAAAACATAAATAAGTCATACAAGCATCATAATACAAGCCAGGGGCCTTGAGGGCTCGAATACAAGTGCTCGATCATAGACGAGTCAGCGGAAGCAACAATATCTGAGTACAGACATAAGTTAAACAAGTTTGCCTTAAGAAGGCTAGCACAAACTGGGATACAGATCGAAAGAGGCGCAGGCCTCCTGCCTGGGATCCTCCTAACTACTCTTGGTCGTCGTCAGCGGCCTGCACGTAGTAGTAGGCACCTCCAGGGTAGTAGGAATCATCGTCGACGGTGGCGTCTGGCTCCAGGGCTCCAGCATCTGGTTGCGACAACCAGGTAGAAGGGAAAGCGGGAAAAGAGGGAGAAAAGCAACCGTGAGTACTCATCCAAAGTACTCGCAAGCAAGGAGCTACACTACATATGCATGGGTATATGTGTAAGGAGGCCATATCAGTGGACTGAACTACAGAATGCCAGAATAAGAGGGGGATAGCTAGTCCTTTCGAAGACTACGCTTCTGGCAGCCTCCGTCTTGCAGCATGTAGAAGAGAGTAGATTGAAGTCCTCCAAGTAGCATCTCCAAGCAGCATCTCCAAGTAGCATCTCCAGGTAGCATCGCATAGCATAATCCTACCCGGCGATCCTCTCCTCGTCACCCTGTGGAAAAGCGATCACCGGGTTGTCTGTGGAACTTGGCAGGGTGTGTTTTATTAAGTATCCGGTTCTAGTTGTCATAAGGTCAAGGTACAACTCCAAGTCGTCCTGTTACCGAAGATCACGGCTATTCGAATAGATTAACTTCCCTGCAGGGGTGCACCAACTTACCCAACACGCTCGATCCCATTTGGCCGGACACACTTTCCTGGGTCATGCTCGGCCTCAGAAGATCAACACGTCGCAGCCCCACCTAGACATAACAGAGAGGTCAGCATGCCGGTCTAAACCTAAGCGCACAGGGGTCTGGGCCCATCGCCCTTAGCACACCTGCACGTTGCGTACGCGGCCGGTGAGCAGACCTAGCAACCTCCATTACAAAGGAAGTTGCGTTAACACAGTCCAACCCGGTGCGTGCCGCTCAGTCGCTGACGTCACGAAGTGCTTCGGCTGATACTACGACATCGGGATACCCATAACTACTCCCGCGTAGATGGTTAGTGCGTATAGGCTTGTAGCCAACTCAGATCAAATACCAAGATCTCGTTAAGCGTGTTAAATATCCGCGAACGCCGAATAGGGCCAGGCCCACCTGTCTCCTAGGTGGTCTCAACCTGCCCTGTCGCTCCGCCACAAAGATCCACACAGAGGGCTGTCGGGACAAAGGTCCTTTCAGCCCCCAATCCGTGAATCACTCGCCGGTACTCTTCGAGCTGACCCGACTTTAGTCACCATATGTATAGTATGTATGTATAGTATATACCCGTGATCACCTCCCGAGTGATCACGGCCCAATAGTATAGCAAGGCAGACTGACAAGAATGTAGGGCCAATGATGATAAACTAGCATCCTATACTAAGTATTTAGGATTGCGGGTAAGGTATCAATGACTGTAGCAACAATGATAGGCTATGCAACAGAATAGGAGTAACCGAATAGTAACATGCTACACTACTCTAATGCAAGCAGTATAGAGAGAATAGGCGATATCTGGTGATCAAAGGGGGGGCTTGCCTGGTTGCTCAGACAAGGAGGGGTCGTCGTCGATGTAGTCGTACTCGGTGGCATCAGCGTCGGTCTCGGGGTCTACCGGGGAAGAAGATGGGGGAAGAAACAGTAAATACAGAGCCAACAAAGTATCACAAACAAAACAAGGCAATACGCGGTGCTAGGTGTGCCCGAACGCGGTAGTAGGTGAGACCGACGAAGGGGGAAAGCATTCGGGAAAGTATTCCCGGTGTTTCGCATTTTCGGGCAGAGGAGCCGGAGGGGGAAAGTTGCGAGTTCGATAGGTTAGGGGGGTGTGGTGGACGAACAGGCTGCGTATCCAGATTCGTCTCTTCGTTCTGAACAACTTTCAAGTTGAAAATAATTTAATCCGAGTTACGGATTAAAAGATATGATTTTCTAAAGTTTTTATGAATTTCTGGAATTTAATTAATTATTTAAATTAATTCGAAAATGGATTTATGACATCAGCATGATGTCATGCTGACGTCAGCAGTCAACGAGGGTTGACTGGTCAACCTGACCAGTGGGTCCCAGCTGTCATTGACTATTAACTAACCTAACAGATTAATTAACTAAACTTAGTGATTAGGTTAACCTATCAGGATTAATTAAGTTAATTAATTCTTTAATTAATTAATTAATTAATATTTTAATTATTTACTTATCTATTTTTTTATTTTTATTATTATTTTCGTTCTGGGCGTGGGCCCCGTTTGTCATAGGCCCATAGGGGCCTTAGCGGTTACGGGTGTGCGGGCGCGCGCCCGAGTGGGCATAGCGGGCGTGGCCGACAGGGGCGCACCCGACTGGGGCGAGCCCAGGCTTGCAGGGTACATTTGTACTCACGTTTGCCTATTTTATGTTTTTGCAGAGAGACTTCAGTCTCGCTAGTAGTTCCGCTTGGACTTCGATGTATAGCTTAATACCTCAGCTACGATCTTGTGCCCTCGGTGGGATCTAGTAGATAGTCAGGCTTCTCAGCCTTTTTCATTTATAGTTGTCTGTACTCAGACATGTTAAGCTTCCGCATGTGCTTTGACTTGTATGCTTTGAATGCTGGGTCGAGAGACCCATGTTTGTAAAATACTAGAGTTGTAAAGTCATGTTGTGATGCCATGTTGTATTTGCACATATCAGGAATATTGTGTGTATGTTATTGAAATGTTTGGTATGTGTGGGATCTGATTATCTAGTTGTTTATCCTTGGTAGCTTCTCTTACCGGGAAATGTCTCCTAGTGCTTCCACTGAGCCATGGTAGCTTGCTACTGCTCCGGAACACTTAGGCTGGCCGGCATGTGTCCTTCTTCGTTCCGGTGTCTGTCCTTTGGGGAAATGTCACGCGGTGTCTACCGGAGTCCTGTTAGCCTGCTACAGCCCGGTTTACCAGAGTCCTGCTAGCCCAGTTGCTACAGCCCGGATTCACTCGCTGATGACCGACACGTTCGTTGCTGGGTCATGTATGCATGTCCCTGTAAGTTAGTGCCACTTTGGGTTCACGACTAGTCATGTCAACCCGGGCTCCTTATCATATGGATGCTAGCGACACTATCATATACGTGTGCCAAAAGGCGCAAACAGTCCCGGGCCTGGTAAGGCGACACCCGTGGGAATATCGTGCGTGAGGCCGCAAAGTGATATGAGGTGTTACATGCTAGATCGGTGTGGCATTGAGTCGGGGTCCTGACAGCTTTGGTACCAGAGCTTGACTGCCTGTATGATTACCAAGCCAATCTGGTCGAAGTTGAGTCTAGAAATGTTTTAGTTATATGTAGGGGAATTGATTGTGGGATGGAACGTTAGGCTCTTTTACTCCTTTACCTTATGCCTTCTGATCTGAGTCATCTTATCTTTCCTACGGGGTTAAGAAACTAGGCTTTCTCTTATTTCTATCAGGATCGCGTGTTATTAATCAATGGACTTATAAGATTGATGGTTCTAAGCTCCAATTCGGTTCCTACTACTTCTGTGTATTCATAGCCGCCTCAGAATCTTGATATTGAGGTGATTGAGTGGTTATGCCACTATTTTGTAGGATGTCGCAAATCATTTTGAGCATTTACAGCCCTTATGCTGTCCGAGTCGTCCCAGGTTTCTAAACAATCTGGTGCATTTGCAAAATCCTTTCCCTCTGGTTTCGATGTTCCTTTAGGACAGGTTAATCACACTAATTGTTGAGTTGAGGTATTCTATTGCCTCGACATATATGTTGGAATTATTATTATAACCCTGGGTGTCTTAGGGGATCATCTAGTAATCTAGCCGTGTTTTGTGTTCCAAGTGTGATGATTCTGGCCATCATTCTCGAAAGCATCCAGTGATGCCACTTAGTAGTAGGTATTCTACTCCTAGGTTTTTGAACCCGAGATTTCCCTACTTACTTCATGTTGTTAGTGTTGCTTGTACCTTTAGGATATTAGTAACCTTTGCGATAGTCTTCGAGGTCCGTGGTATATCATTCTTCTAAATACCATGAACCAGCCTTTGCAGAAGTTCCTTGAACCGAAAGATCACAACAAGAGTGCTCTCAATGAGTTTCCTATCCTATGTTGTGAATCTGCCAATCCTACCCTCCCGCGTGGGTTATCCGGCAGAGATATGTTGAACTCGTTCGACATGCTAATCCATGCATCCACAACTCAGAAAATCATATGTTCCTTTGAGTTGTCCCTCTTTAGTTGTCTTCTATCCGTTTTCTATCAATTGATAGTCAGGAGTAGTTATGCATTCGTGCTATCGATGCCTGTTATTTCTGTAGTCCGTCAAATCATTTTATTCCGGAATGACTAGGAGAAACAAACTCCAGTACCTTGTCCATTTCTAGCATTTGGTCAAAGCAGTTGTATTCCGCAGAACAAAATGCCAATCCAGCTTTTGTTCTGTTCTACCTCGGAGTATCACCCTCTTTCATAGCAAGAGTATCGTGAGATTTGCACACCATCTTAAGAAATCTTGATGCAGTGATACTTCTCTCCATCATTCTTCATTCCTCGGTTCCTGTGTTGTTGTAACCAGAATGCCAACAAGTGAACCATGATGTGTGAATTCAATACTCCTAGCAACCTTGTTGCTTGGTAGTTAATGGACAATAATTTCATTCTTAGCGTGTTGGTTCTTGAATCATCATTCTAAGATAGATTGTGCTGCCTAGTCCTTATTTCTGGTGCACTCCTCGATCAATGAGTTAGGATTGTGTCAATCTCTCGCTATTCTAGTCATATCATCTTGCCTTGAAAGCAATATTGTTCTCGAGCTTAGTAACATATCGGTGGTCCGTGATTCCCCGAATGTCTTCTCGGAGGTATCACCAGGTTGTCACCTGATCGCTATGTTGAGCTCACAATCAAGTTGGTTTCTTGTAAACCACCCCTTCTCCAAGAATCTGTGTTGGATACCCCTGAGCTAGTTGGTTAAGCTGAATGACAACTTGGAGAGTTGGAAGATAAAAGCTTACCTAAATTAGTTCGTTTCAAAGGGATATCCTGGTGTTGGTGTGTTAGTTGAAGAAAGATGATATCTTCATCGATTGGTCCCTGTGATCAGTTGTTGGACCTATTGTCTTATAAACACTTTGATTTGATTATGGGCTATCGTCAAATCAAATTAGAACCAACGATGTTCGTAATGTTGTCTTACTCGTGGTTGATTCCTCAAGCATACACCATCACATCTTTTGGGTCTGACCAATGGTATGTCCTTGTTCACATAATTATGGAATTCCATTTATATGGTCATCTTGTTGACTTGTTGTTGAGCCCATCAGCAACATTTTATCCTCTCCATGATCATTGTTAACATCCATCTAGTGTTGGAAACTTTTGTAAACATTACCTTCGTGTTCCATTCATGAGGTATATGTTCGGATGAAAGAAGTGACTTTCTCTAATTCACGTGCACTTGGTGTAAGTTGCCGCCGTGGATCCGAGAAAGATTGTTTTTGCTTCCTTTGGAATCATCCCAAGTCAGTCATGCATGTGTGAAGTATACATTGGATTGTGAGATTAGCTACCTCCATTCTATATGTGTCCCTAGCATGCCAAGCCACTGATTGACTTGTTAAAGGAGAAGGAGTTCCTTCTTAAGAGCTAGACTTACGCAAGGACTTCGATATCCTAGATGATGGTTCCCACCTGAACTCGGTAGTATTTAATTATAAGACTACTACGTGGTCATGCTTGTCTGGGACAACGTGTTCACATGTTTGTAGCAGAACCAGCTCATGTTTTGGAGCTTGCTATCGTAGTTCATCCCACGAGAATCTCGCAACATCATCTCGTCGATTTGTGTTGCAAACTTTCATTTTTCTTTCTAGACTTGATGAGTCTGGAATATCTTGACACCAACCAGATCTGAATCTCAGGCTGATATGATGGTTGGAACATTTCCCAAGAACTATAATATTGGTCTCACTATAACCGGTGAAGTGGATGTCATGGCCAACACACCCAACTGGAAGACCTATTATTGTAGTATCTTGTTTGAGGAAGTTGGCCACCTCCCCATAAGGATTTCGTAGGATTTACTTCCTAGTTGTTCCTTATGGATTTTTGTGTTCCCAAAGTCCGACCTTTTACTTAATGTTCTAGATATCAAACCATATCTATGAATGGATTACGCTAGCACATCAAGCAGAACATTAGAAGCGGAGTGCTAAATGTTTCTGGGTCGATCATTTAGATTTTGTTCCCTTGGCCTCGCTAAGGTGAAATCTGAGAAAGTGTTATCTTCCTTTGCATCTGCATCATCCATCGCTATTCATCATGGTAGTATGTTGCGTTGCCAGGATCCTTGGCACGGATATTTGTAAAGTGTTGATGAGTATGGAAATGCTCAAGTTCTTGAGAGCATGCACAAGCACCAGGTGTTATCACCCGCACTAACTGGGATTGATCCCAGTTTTCCTCGGTTATGCTATAACTTTTCAAACAGTGGACCCACTCTATATTGTCGAGCTTCTCCCCATTTAGTAAAATCATCCCTTGTGTTGTTTTTCAACAAGGTTATCCACATCATCCATTCTAATCCGGGTATGCCATTCTACCGAACTTCTCCAAATGATCACTCGTGATTTGCCCTACGCTAGTTTAGAGAGTCTCAATGATCTCTATGTCAAAGGTAATTCTTTTTGGCACTCAAGACAATAATCTACGAACCACCCTCCTCCAGGTGTCTCGCTGTGGTATCATGGCAACTCAATTCCTCGCTACGTTGACAACCGTTCACCACCATCTTAAGTGTGGAATTGTTGTCTACCTAGCGAACCTTCGTCATCCGTTTCACTCCATTCCTTTGGATGTATGCTTTGTGTCTCAGCTCGAGAGATAATCTACGTCTCATTCCGTGAGTTGATCTCGTGATCATTGAGATGATCCTGAGTTGTTCAATCCTCGAGAAGATCGATCCTTCTAGAGTTTCCTTCTCCTCTCGTTATCACGTTGGCTGGAGTTCTCAGAGCAAGACGTCGAGACAAAGATGGTGATCGAATCTACGTTCCCATGAAGTGCAAGCTGGATCATGAAGATTGTGTTAGTTTTGTGTCCCCTCTGTCTTCTTACCTCACGTCTTGAATCTCGGGACGAGATTCTTGTTTAGTGGGGGTGAGTTGTCACAGCCCTAGAATTTGATTGTAAATAGTTCACAAGCATCCATGCATCATGTCTAAATTTCTTTGAAAAGTTGAAATGGGGATTGTTGAAACCCTAGCACCAATTGAATACAACTAGGTTCAATAAAAATATTTTCAACGAACCCAAATGCCCTTTAGAAAAGTTCATGATTTTTGTTGAAGGTGAAAACCTCTGCCAAAAATGATGCACATATTTCTAGGCCATTTTTGGACTCTTGAATTAAATCATTATGTATTTGAATTTGGGCATTTAATTGCTATAACAATTTTAAATGCTCAAATAATTCTGAAACTGAATGTGGGTTGTTGGAAATAATTCAACAGGTCCTCACATTTTATTTCAGGATTTTTAGATGTGGTTTAGTATTTTTACTAGATCAAAGAAAACAAAAGGCAAATAGAAAACAGAAACACAAATTAAAATAGAGACACAGTGTTACCTGTCGCTTACTTGCAGCCCACTTACCTCGGCCCAGCATTGTAGTCGGCCGGCCTAGCCCACCAGCGCCTCCCTGTCATCTTCCTCCTCGGGACAGTAGGACAGGGGCATGTGCCCGCGGCGCGCGCGCACGCACAGCGCCACCTCCTCCCTCCCTGCCTGCCTGGCCCCTTCGGCGACGCCGCTGAGGACGCCACGACACCTCCTGGACCCTCCTCGCTCTCTCTCTCACCCTCACTTCCCCCCTGGATCCCTCTCTCTTCCCCACCGAGCAGAGCTCGTCGCCGACGACGCCGTTTACCGTGGCCACAACCACCCCCTCGCCCCTCTGACGTGCCCATGAGCTCCGCCTCCATCGTCTATGTCTCCTCGACGACTCACGCGACGCCAGACGCCCCGACGCATCGTCCCCGACCTCTTCTTCAACCTCAGGATGCCGAGATCGCCACCACCGTGCTGTCTGCTCCGAGCCTCCCCCGAGCCCATATCGATGCCTCTGCAGCCACAGTAAATAGATGAAACCCACTAGCATGAGTAGGAGTTATTTGAGCCCTGATGTGCCTACTCATTCATGCTTGTTGTCATGCCTGCTATTGCTTAGAGTTGAGTCAGGTCTGATACATCGGGGATGAATCGGAGGTATGTGAACATGTCCTACTATGTGTGAGCTAAGTGTGTGAACACGATTTGGTAAAGGTAGCGGTCAGAGGCCAAGTAGGAGTACAAGGTGGGTTGTCTCATTGAAGCCGTCCTCAGGAACTGAGTTCTGTGTTTGTGATCCATGAACAACTACTACCACACATTGGAATGCTTAAGTGCCCCTCTCGACTTATGAATCAACTCGATCTCTGTCCAGGAGTTGCAACTAGTTTCTGGTGTTTGTAGGTAGTGTTAGTAGTCTACCAAGTGGCACCCGGTACATGTGGGCTTGGGACAGACTAGGCATAGTGGCAAGGTGTACCAAGTGGCACCCGGATGGTGGGCTCGGGAACCCTGCTCACATCGTTTAGGGCCGTGAGCGACACCCTGGCCGGATCTCCTTGCGGATGGAACCCGAATAGGCGATAAACCTGGACTAGAGACTTGTGTGGTTAGTCAGGTCGTGGCCGACTCCCTCGCCAGGCTTCTGCTTGAAGGTTGTCGAGATATATGACGTGTACATGGTGGTAAGTGGCGAGAGCGTGTGTGAAGAAGTACACCCCTGCAGGGTTAACATCATCTATTCGAATAGCCGTGTCCGCGGTAAAGGACTTCTGGGTTGCCTGTACAGTTCATAGACAAGTGAAAGTGGATACTCTAAAATACGCAAGATAAACGTGAGTGCTATGGATGGCGCTCTCGTTGGGAGACAGAGGCGGATCCATAGTTGTGTATTGATATGGTGAATATGTGGACTCGTGTGCGCCACCTCAAAAGAGTTACTTGCAGTCGTAGTTCAGGATAGCCACCGAGTCAAAGCTGGCTTCCTGCAGTTAAACCCCACCACCCTTTGTTGATAATGATGCATATGTAGTTAGTTCTGATGTAAGTCTTGCTGGGTAAATTTGTACTCACGTTTGCCTATTTTATGTTTTTGCAGAGAGACTTCAGTCTCGCTAGTAGTTCCACTTGGACTTCAACGTTTAGCTTGTTACCTCAACTACGATCTTGTGCCCTCGGCAGGATCTAGTAGATAGTCAGGCTTCTCAGCCTTTTTCATTTATAGTTGTCTGTACTCAGACATGTTAAGCTTCCGCATGTGCTTTGACTTGTATGCTCTGAATGCTGGGTCAAGAGACCCATGTTTATAATATCTCGCTCCCCGGAGCCTATTGAATAAAATACTTGAGTTGTAGAGTCATGTTGTGATGCCATGTTGTATTTGCACATATCAGGCATATTGTGTGTATGTTACTGAAATGCTTGGTATGTGTGGGATCTGACTATCTAGTTGTTTATCCTTGGTAGCCTCTCTTACCGGGAAATGTCTCCTAGTGCTTCCACTGAGCCATGGTAGCTTGCTACTGCTCCGGAACACTTAGGCTGGCCGGCATGTGTCCTTCTTCATTCCTGTGTCTGTCCCTTCGGGGAAATGTCACGCGGTGTCTACCGGAGTCCTGTTAGCCTGCTATAGCCCGGTTTACCAGAGTCTTGTTAGCCCAGTTGCTACAGCCTGGATTCACTCGCTGATGACCGACATGTTCGTTGCTGGGTCGTGTATGCCTGTCCCTGTAAGTTAGTGCCACTTTGGGTTCACGACTAGTCATGTCATCCCGGGCTCCTTGTCATATGGATGCTAGCGACACTATCATATACGTGTGCCAAAAGGCGCAAACGGTCCCGGGCCTGGTAAGGCGACACACGTGGGAATATCGTGCATGAGGCCGGAAAGTGATATGAGGTGTTACATGCTAGATCGGTGTGGCATTGAGTCGGGCTCCTGACAAAATGGGTTACAGATATATTCAGTTAAAAGTCTGATTCACCGATTAGTCCCTTATCAGCCCCTGAAATATATGGTACTAGCTACCGATATCCTGAACAATGAGTATTTAAGCCATGGGATGAAACTAACCTCGATGGAAAATAGTAGTCATTCCCAAAATTGTCCTTTGCAACAGGCTAAACATCAACCAAATATATCCATGGCAAACAAAATAATCTCGAAAAGATAGCTTCAGTGTGCAGGTTATAGCATGTTAGTAAAGCAAAACAAGTGGAAAGGTGTGTTAACTGCAACATGCCTAACATTTAACAACAAGCAAACATAGTCATTCAAACTGGTATTGTGCCGGTCTAAGGACACTGGTTATTGTTAAATAAAACTGTAAAGGCATGTTAACTACAAGATGCAACAACCAAATGTAGTCATTCATAGTGGTCTTGTTGAAAATGGTATTGATGAAATTGAATTGCACAGTTGATGACCCACAAGTATAGGGGATAAATCGTAGTCCCCTAGATAAGTAAGAGTGTCAAACCGAAAGAGGAACAGAAGGAAATGACAAGCGGGTTTCAGCAAGGTAATGTCTGCGAGCACTGAAATTATAAGTAATGAGTAGTTTGATAGCAAGATAATTGGTAACGACCTAGTAACAGTAATGGTAAAAAAAGTGCAGCAATGTATCCCAATCCTTTTGAGGCACAGGACAGGCCAAAATGGTCTATGATAAGCAAAGTGTTCTTGAGGGTACACGGGAATTTCATCTAGTCACTTTCATCATGTTTGTTTGAATTGTGTTCATTACTTTGATAATTTGATATGTGGGTGGACCGGTGCTTAGGTGTTGTTCTTACTTGAACAAATCTCCTACTTATGATTAACCCCCTTGCAAGCATCCGCAACTACGAGAAACGTATTAAGAATAAATTCTAACCATAGCATTAAACTTTTGGATACAAATCGGTCCCTTACGGAATAGCACATAAACTAGGGTTTACGCTTCTGTCACTCTTGCAACCCATCATCTTATAACTACTCCGCAATGCATTCCCTTAGGCCCAAGTATGGTGAAGTGTCATGTAGTCGACATTCACATGACAACACTAAGGGAATCACAACATACATAACATCAAAATATCAAACACATATAAAGTTCACATGATTACTTGCAACAAGATTGCTCCCGTGACCTCAAAAACAAAAGTAACTACTCACAAATGATAATCATGCTCAAGACAGGATGGGTATTAAATAGCATAATGGATCTGAACATATAATCTTCCACCAAATAAACCATATAGTAATCAACTACAAGATGTAATCAACACTACTAGTCATCGGCAAGCACCAATCTATAGCTCCGGTACAAAGATTGAACACAAGAGATGAACTAGGGTTTTAGAGGAGATGGTTTTGTTGAAGCTTTTGATGGAGATTTCGCTTCCCAAGATGGGAGAGTTGTTGGTGATGATGATGACGATTATTTCCCCCTCCGGGAGGGAAGTTCCCCCGGCGGAATCGCTCCACCGAAGGGCAAAAGTGCTCCTACCCAAGTTCCACCTCGAGATGGTGGTGCTTCATCCCGAAAGTCATCTCCTTATTTTTTTCTAGGTCAAAATGACTTAAATACCAGAAGAGGGGCACCGGAGGTCGGCTAGGCTGAGCACAACCTACCAAGGCGTGCTTGGGGGCCTTGGCGTACCTGGGGGCCTTGGCTCGCCCTGGTATCTTGTACTCACCAGGTGGCCCCCCTCCGATCGTCATTTGCTCCATTATTTCTTATTTATTCCATAAAAATTCCTCGTGAAGTTTCAGCTCATTTGGAGTTGTGCAGAATAGGTAGCCTGACATAGCTTTTTCAAGTCCAGATTTCCAGCTGCCGGAATTCTCCGTCTTTGTGTGAACCTTGCACATTATGAGAGAAAAGGCATTGGAATTACTCCAAAAAGCATTATTATGCATAAAACAATATAAATAACAGTAGTTAAACATGATTCAAAATGGATGTATCAACTCCCCCAACCTTAGACCTCGCTTGTCCTTAAGTGAGAACCAAAATCAAAAAACATGTCCACATGCTTAGAGAGAGAGGTGTGGATAAAAACAAAATATGGACATAGAAGCATTATGTGAATTATTATAGCAGCAACATACTTTAACATAAAACTTTTATCATAGAACTTTTATCATAAACTTCTCATGAACAAGTAACAATTCATCACAACATCGAAGTATAAAGCATAAACTCTATTGAAAACCAACAAACTATGTTCTCAGTCAACTTTGCAACTACAATTCATCATCTTTTCAGGAAGGGTCACGTATTGGAGCCTTTTGGCAAGTCCACATACTCAATCATCATATAGTCTTCTATGATTGCTAACACTCACCGCATACACATGAGCAAAACATTTCAACCAGACACATAGAAAGATAGGGGCTTATAGTTTTGCCTCCAAACATACTCACCTCAGGTGTGATGGCAACAATAATAACTCATGCTACCCATATCCAACTGGATATATGTGCCTAGATCTTTCCTCACCACATGATGCTTGCCAAAAGAGAAAAATAAAAAGGATAGAGAAAACAACTTTGACTCTTGCATGAAAGTAAATACATAAAAGTAAAAGATAGGCCCTTCGTAGAGGGAAGTAGAGGTTGCCATGCGCTTTTTGGTTGTATGCTCAATCCCTTAGTGCAAAAGAATGTCACGTTAGATTGCCCCTTGTGATATCAACCTTTATTATGCAGTATGTTGCTTTTATTCTTCGCCATCACAAGTTCTTACAACGCTCAATTTTCTCTTACACTAAATGATCTAACTCTTTTAGAAGCAATTTTTATTGCCTTATTGCACCGATGACAACTTACTTGAAGGATCTTACTGAATTCTTAGGTAGGTATGGTGGACTCTTTAAAATAAGATTTGGGTTTAAGGGTTTTTGGATTCACAAGTAGTATCTCTACTTAGTGCAGAATTTTGGGCTAGAAAAGATAGAGGGCAAGCACCACATGTTGAAGGATCCATGACAATATAACTTCTATATGAATATGAACAAGCATAAATCATTACGTTGTATTCCTTGTCCAACCTCAACAATTTTGGCATATAATGTTTTGATGGAGGCTCACAATCACAAAAGATTTCCATGATAGTGTATTTGCATGTGAATCTTCTCTTCCCTTATTAATTCTTTCATGAATTGCATCACTGACCAATGCTATGTTTGGCAATCTCCAATAAAATTTTCTACTGATACTTTTCCTAATGTGGTGTCATTACTTACCATAAGATTAGCATATGATCTTTTTCATTTATTTCCTTTCTTTTTCTTGAAACATTAAAGTAAAGAAAGCAAAACTCAAACTGAACTTTATTATATATCTCGCATACAATTACGAGGATAGATCACTAAGCAAACTTTCAAAAGAAAGGATTGAACTAAACTTTTGTTCATCTAAAGCAAAAGATAACTATGGATAGAACTAAGGTAAATAAAGGCAAAATATTGTGGAGGTGATACGATACCGGGGCACCTCCCCCAAGCTTGGCACATGCCAAGGGGAGTGCCCATACCCGATACTCAGTTTCCTTTTGGTCATGAAGAAGGAGGTGGTGGTGATGAAGTGGTAGCGATCTTGTCTTTCATGATCAAGAGATTCTCCAATCTACGGATGATACTCTGGAGGGTGATGATGTGCTCTTGCAATAGAATATTTTCACGGGTAAGGTAGTTATTTTGCACATGAACCGTTTTGATGATCCGAAAGGCTTAGATCTTGGTGGGGGTGAGATGGTCATACTAAGGCTAAAGGATATCTTCTTCTTCTTCCTCGATAAGCAAGGCCAGCTCAACCACCGGTGCTTGATCTCCCGTAGCCTCCTTGCTCTTGTCCCCTCCGATGGCTTCTATGGGCTCTTCTCTCTTCATCTCGGTCTTCATCAGCCAAGCATCCCCTTCCACGTTGTTGGAGGAGGAAGAAGACATGATGCCTGGCTTAACAGATCTGACCCAAAATAGCAAGAAAAGAAAAAAAATATTTCTCCATGATACGGAGGTCAATGGTTTTGGGGGTATATAAAGATTTTTTTATCTTGGGAAACAAGAAAACAGAAGAAAAATGGAGTCCGGAAGGTATCCCGGGTGGGCACAACCCAGCTGGGCAGGCCTGGCTGGTGTCTTGTGCCCACCAGGGATGCCTTCCTGGTTGTTTCTTATTTTCCTAATTTTTGTTATATTCAAAAACGGACAGAAAATATTTTTCCATATTTTTCAGAGTCGGTTTACTTACCGTATCACGTACCTCCTCTTTTTCACGATTCTGGAGTGTTCTAGAAGGTTTCTTTTATGTGTTCTTTCGATGTCATAGTTTGGATAATATTACTTTCAACATTAATGGGTGTAACTGAGATATAATGTTTTATTCGTTGCCCATTAACAACCTTCGGGTTAGTACCTTCGGCATTATTTATTTTGATAGCTCGAGATTGATAAACCTCCTCGATAACATAGGGTCATTCCCATTTGGAGAGGAGCTTTCCAGCAAAGAATATGAAATGAGAGTTGTACAAAAGAACATATTCTCGAACTTTGAACTCACGCTTTTGGATTCTTTTATCATGCCATCTTTTAACTTTTTCTTTAAATAACTTGGCATTTTCAAAAGCTTGGGTTCTGCATTCATCTAATGAGCTAATATCAAATAACCTCTTCTCACCAACAAGTTTCGAATCATAGTTGAGTTCTTTAATTGCCCAATAAGGTTTATTTTCTAACTCAAGAGGCAAATGATAGGCTTTTCCATAAACCATTTTATATGGACACATACCCATAGGATTTTTATATGTTGTTCTATAAGCCCAAAGTGCATCATCGAATTTCTTAGACCAATTCTTCCGGGACCTATTGACAGCCTTTTGCCAAATTAATTTATTTCCCTATTTCTAAGTTCAACCTGACCACTAGACTGAGGATGATATGTGATGCAATTACATGGTTACATCATACTTGGCAAGCATTTTACGGAAAGCACCATGAATAAAGTGTTGGGGAATGTAGTAATAATTCAAAAAAATCCAACATATCACCAAGATCAATCTAGGAGATGCTAGCAACAAGAGAGAGAGTGCATCTTCATACCCTTGAAGATCACTAAGTGGAAGCATTACAAGAACGCGGTTGATGGAGTCGTACTCGCGGCAATTCAAATCGCGGAAGATCCGATCCAAGCACCGAACGCCTCCGCGTTCAACAGATGTACAGACCGGCGACGTCTCCTCCATCTTGATCTAGAAAGGGGGAAGGAGAAGTTGAGGGAGAACTCCGGCAGCATGACGGCGTGGTGGTGGAGCTCGTGGTTCTCCGGTAGAGCTTTGCCAAGCTCAACGAAGTAGGAGGAGGTGTAGGAGAGGAAAGGGCTATGCCAGGGGCTGAGGTGCGGCTTCCCTCCCACCCCCTATATTTATAGGGTGAAGTGGAGAGGGGGTCGGCCCCCTTAGATGCATCTAGAGGGAGGGGCGGCCAAGGGGGGAGACTTTCCCCCCAAGCAGGTGGGAGGCGCCCCCACCCCCTAGGGTTTCCAACCCTATGTGCCTTGGGCCCTTGGGGGCGCACCAGCCCACTAGGGGGCTAGTTCACACCCATATTCAGCCCACATGGCCCCTCGGGGTCGGTAGCCCCACCCGATAGACCCCGGACACCTTTCGGTGGTCCCGGTACAATACTGATAACCCCAAAATCTTCCGGCGACTGAAACTGGACTTCCCATATATAAATCTTCACCTCCGGACCATTCCGGAACTCCTCGTGACGTCCAGGATCTCATCCAAGACTCCGGACAACTTTCAGTAACCACATACAATTTCCTATTACAACTCTAGCATCACCGATCCTTAAGTGTATAGACCCTACGGGTTCGGGAACCATGCAGACATGACCGAGACATCTCTCCGGCCAATAACCAATAGCGGGATCTAGACACCCATATTGGCTCCCACATGTTCCACGATGATCTCATCAGATGAACCATGATGTTGGGGATTCATTCAATCCCGTATAAAATTCCCTTTGTCCATCGGTATGTTACTTGCCCGAGATTCGATCATCGGTATCCCTGTACCTCGTTCAATCTCGTTACTAGCAAGTCTCTTTACTTGTTCAGTAACACATGGTCCCGTGGCAAACTCCTTAGTCACATTGAGCTCATTATGATGATACATTACCGAGTGGGCCCAATGATAGCTCTCCGTCATATGGAGTGACAAATCCCAGTCTTGATTCATGTCAACCCAACAGATACTTTCGAAGATACCTGTAGTGCACCTTTATGGTCATCCAGTTACGTTGTGACGTTTGATACACCCAAAGCATTCTATGGCATCCGGGAGTTGCACAATCTCATGGTCTAAGGAAAGTTACTTGATATTAGAAAAGATCTAGCAAACGAACTACACGATCTTGTGCTATGCTTAGGATTGGATCTTGTCCATCACATCATTCTCCTAATGATGTGATCTCGTTATCAATGACATCCAATGTTCATGGTCAAGAAACCATAACCATCTATTAACCAACGAGCTAGTCAACTAGAGGCTCACTAGGGACACGTTGTGGTCTATGTATTCACACATGCATTATGGTTTTCGGTTAATACAATTGTCGTCTTTACAATCTATCTTGTAGATCCAATGGCCCACGCTAAAGTTGCCCTCAACTTCAACACATTCCTAGAGAAAACCAAGCTAAAAGACGATGGAAGCAACTATATGGACTGAGTCCGTAACTTGAGGATCATCCTCATAGCTGCCAAGAAAGCATATGTCCTTGAAGCACCGCTAGGTGACGCACCCATTTTCCTAGCAACTCAAGAGGTTATGAATGCTTGGCAGTCGGGTAGTGATGATTACTCCTTAGTTCAGTGTGGCATGCTTTACATCTTATATTCGGGGCACCAAAAGCGTTTGGAGCAACACGAAGCATATGAGTTGTTCCAAGAGCTGAAAATGGTTTTCCAAGCGCATGCCCGGGTCGAGAGATCTAAAGTCTATGACAAGTTCTACAATTTTAAAATGGAGGAAAACAGTTCTGTCAGCGAGCATATACCCAAAATTTCTAGGTTGCACAACCACTTGTCTCAGCTGGGAGTTAATCTTCCAGATGACTCGGTCATTGACAAAACCCTCCAAGCGCTTCCACCTAGCTACAATAGCTTTGTGATGAACTACAATATTCAAGGGATGTTGAAGTCCATTCCTGAGTTATATTCGATGCTGAATTTAGAGGAGGTGGAGATCAAAAGGGAACATCAAGTGTTGATGGTGAATAAGACCACTAGTTTCAAGAAAGGCAAGGGAAAGAAGAAGTTCCAGAAGGACGGCAGGGGAGTTTCCGTGCCCGGTAAGTCAGTTGCCCGGAAGAGGCCAAAGAATGGACCCAAACCTGAGACTGAGTGCTTTTATTGCAAGGGAAATGGTCACTGGAAGCGGAACTTCCCCAAGTACTTAGCGGATAAGAAAGCCGGCAACGCCAAAGGTATATATATGATATACATGTTACTGATGTGTACCTTACCAGTGCTCGTTGTAGCTTTTGGGTATTTGATACCGGTGCGGTTGCTCACATTCGTAACTCAAAACAGGAGTTGCAGGATAAGTGGAGACTGGCGAAGGACGAGGTGACGATGCGTGTTGGGAATGGTTCCAAGGTCGATGTGATCGCCGTTGGCATGCTACCTCGACATCTACCTTCGGGATTAGTTTTAAACCTCAATAATTGTTATTTAGTACCAGCTTTGAGCATGAACATTGTATCTGGATCTCGTTTGGTGCGAGATGGCTACTCAATTAAATTCTAGAATAATGATTGTCCTATTTATATGGAAGATATGTTTTATGGTCATGCCCCGCTGGTCAATGGTTTATTTTTATTGAATCTTGAATGTGATGTTACACATATTCATAGTGTGAATGCCAAAAGATGTAAGGTTGATAAAGATAGTCCCACATACTTGTGGCATTGCCGCCTTGGTCATATTAGCGTTAAACACATGAAGAAACTCCATGCAGATGGACTTTTGAAGACTCTTGATTATGAATCATTTAACACGTGCGAACCATGCCTCATGGGCGAAATGACCAAGGCTCCGTTCTCCGGAACAACGGAGCGAGTAACCAACTTGTTGGAAATAATACATACTGATGTATGCAGTCCAATGAGCGTTGAGGCTCGCGGTGGCTATCGTTATGTTCTCACCCTCACTAGTGACATAAGTAGATATGGGTATGTCTACTTAATGAAACACAAGTCTGAGAAGGAATTTCAGAGCGAGGTAGAGAATCAACGTGATAGGAAAATAAATTTCTTACGTCAGATCATGGAGCAGAATATTTGAGCCATGAATTTCGCATGCACTTAGTAAATGTGCAATTGTTTCACAACTCGTGCCGCCTGGAACACCTAAGCGAATGGTGTGTTCAAACGTCATAATCGCACTCTATTGGATATGGTGCAATCTATGATGTCTCTTAACAATCTACCGCTATCATTTTGGGGTTATGCTTTAGAGACTGCCGCATTCACTTTAAATAGGGAACCGTATGAATTATGGTTTGGGAAGAAACCTAAGCTGTCATTTCTAAAAGTTTGGGGATGTGATGCCAAGAAACTTCAACCTGAAAAGCTCGAACCCAAATAGGAAAAATTCATCTTCATAGGATACCCTAAGGAAACTATTGGGTATACCTTCTACCTCAGATCCGAGAGCAAGATCTTTGTTGCCAAGAATGGATCCTTTCTGGAGAAAGAGTTTCTCTCGAAAGAAGTATTTGGGAGGAAAGTGGAACTTGATGAGGTACCCCCTCTTGAACCGGAAAGTAGCGCAGCTTATGAAGATGTTTCTGTGGTGCCTACACCGACTCAACAGGAAGTTAATGATGATGATCATGAACCTTTGGATCAAGTTGCTACTGAACTTTGTAGGTCCACGAGGTCACGTTCCGCACCAGAGTGGTACGGCAACCCTGTACTGGAAATCATGTTTTTAGATAATGGTGAACCTTCGACCTATGAAGAAGCGATGGCGGGCTCGGATTCCAACAAATGGCATGAAGCCATGAAATCTGAGATAGGATCCATGTATGAGAACAAAGTATGGACTTTGGTGGACTTGCCCCATGATCGGCGAGCCATAGAAAATAAGTGGATATCTAAGAAGAAGACTGATGTGGATGGTAATGTGACCGTCTATAAGCTCGGCTTGTCGCTAAGGGTTATCGACAAGTTCAAGGAGTTGACTACGATGAGACCTTCTCACCCGTAGTGAAGCTGAAGTCCGTCCTAATCATGTTAGCAATTGCCGCATTCCATGATTATGAGATCTGGCAAATGAACGTCAAAACAGCATTCCTTAATGGTTTCCTTAAGGAAGAATTGTATATGATGCAGCCGGAAGGTTTTGTCGATCCTAAGAATGCTGACAAGGTATGCAAGCTCTAGAGATCCATCTGTGGGCTAGTGCAAGCATCTCAAAGTTGGAACATTCGCTTTGATGAAATGATCAAAGCGTTTGGGTTTATACAGATTTATGGAGAAGCCTGTTACAAGAAAGTGAGTGGGAGCTCTGTAGCTTTTCTCATACTCTATGTGGATGACATACTATTGATGGGAAATGATATAGTACTTTTGAAAAGCATAAAGGCCTACTTGAATAAGTGTTTTTCTATGAAGGACCTTGGAGAAGTTGCTTACATATTAGTCATCACGATCTATAGAGATAGATCGAGACGCCTCATTGCTCTTTCACACAGAACATACCTTGAAAAGACATTGACGAAGTTCAATATGGATCAGTCCAAGAAGGGGTTCTTACCTATATTGCAAGGCGTGAGATTGAGCACAACTCAATGCCCGACCTCGGCAGAAGAAAGAGAAAAGATGGGTGTCATCCCCTATGCCTTGGTCGTAGGCTCTATTATGTATGCCATACTATGTACCAGACCTGATGTGAACCTAGCCATAAATTTGGTAGGGAGGTACCAAAGTGATCCCGGTATGGAACACTAGACAGCGATCTAGAATATCCTGAAGTACCTGAAAAGGACTAAGGATATGTTTCTCGTTTATGGAGGTGCCGAAGAGCTCATCATAAAGGGTTACATTGATGCTAGCTTTGAAATGGATCTGGATGACTCCAAGTCAAAAACCGGATACGTGTATATTTTGAATGGTGGGGCAGTCAACTGGTGCAGTTGCAAGCAAAGCGTCATGGCGGGATCTACATGTGAAGCGGAGTACATAGCTGCTTCGGAAGCAGCGCAGGAAGGAGACTGGATGAAAGATTTTATTACCGACCTAGGAGGGATTCCCAAAGCGTCGGGCTCGATGACTCTCTTCTTTGACAACACTAGAGCTATTGCCATTGCCAAGGAGCCCAGGTTTCACAAGAAGACCAAGAACATCAAGCGCCTCTTCAAGTCCATTCGTGAATATATTCCAGATGGGGACATAGATAATTGTAAACTAAATATAGATCTTAATGTCGCAGATCTGTTGACTAAACCTCTTCCACGAGCAAAACATGATCAACACCAGAACTCTATGGGTGTTCGATTCATCACAATGTAACTAGATTATTGACTCTAGTGCAAGTGGGAGACTATTGGAAATATGCCCTAGAGGCAATAATAAAATGGTTACTATTGTATTTCCTTGTTCATGATAATTGTCTATTGTTCATGCTATAATTGTATTAACCATAAACCATAATACATGTGTGAACACATAGACCACAATGTGTCCCTAGTGAGCCTCTACTTGACTAGCTCATTGATCAATAAATGGTTATGGTTTCCTGACCATGGACATTGGATGTCATTGATAATGAGATCACATCATTAGGAGAATCATGTGATGGACAAGACCCGATCCTAAGCATAGCACAATATCGTGTAGTTCGTTTAATAGAGCTTTTCTAATGTCAAGTATCTTTCTTTAGACCATGAGATTGTGCAACTCCCGGATGTCATCGAAATGCTTTGGGTGTATCAAACGTCACAACATAATTGGGTGACCATAAAGGTGCACTATAGGTATCTCTGAAAGTGTCTTTTGGGTTGGCACGAATCGAGACTGGGATTTCTCACTCCGTATGACGGAGAGGTATCTCTGGGACCATTTGGTAATGCATCATCATAATGAGCTCAATGTGACTAAGGAGTTGGCCACGGGATCATGTGTTATGGAATGAGTAAAGAGACTTGCCAGTAACGAGATTGAGCGAGGTACAGGGATACCAATGATCGAATCTCGGGCTATAACATACTGATGGACAAAGGGAATTCTATACGGGATTGATTCAATCCCCGACATCATGGTTCATCCGATGAGATCATCGTGGAACTAGTGGGAGCCAATATGGGTATCCAGACCCCGCTATTGGTTATTGTCCGGGGAGATCTCTCGGTCATGTCTGCATGGTTCCGGAACCCGTAGGGTCTACACACTTAAGGTTTAGTGACCCTAGAGTTGTAATGGGAAATTGTATGTGGTTACCTAAAAAAATCGAAGTCCCTGATGAGATCTCAGACGTCACGAGGAGATCTGGAATGGTCTGAAGGTGAAGATTTATATATGAGAAGTCAAGTTTCAGTCGCCAGAAGGTTTTGGGGTTATCAATATTGTACCAGGACCACCGAAAGGTGTCCGGTGGTCCATCGGGTGGGCCACCTACCCTGAGGGGCCAAGCGGGATGAATATGGGTGTGAACCTGCCCCTAATGGGATGGTGCGCCCTCCCCCCCCCCCAAGCTCCCAAGGCGCCTAGGGTTGGAAACCCTAGGGGGTGGGGGCACCTTCCACCTGCTTGGGGGGCAAGTCTCCCCCCTTCGCCGCCACCCCCCTCTAGATGAATCTAAGGAGGCCGGCCCCCTCTCCCCTTCACCCTATTAGTAGAGGGGGTGGGATGGCTGCCGCACCTCAGCCCCTGGCGCAGCCCTTCCCCCTCCTACACCTCCTCCTCCTCCGTTGAGCTTGGCGAAGCTTTGCCGGAGAACCATGAGCTCCACCACCATGCTGTCGTGCTTCCGGAGTTCTCCCTCAACTTCTCCTTCCCCCGTGCTGGATCACGAAGGAGGAGACGTCATCACGTTGTACGTGTGTTGAACGCGGAGGCGCTGTCCATTCGCCGCTTGGACCGGATCTTCCGTGATTTGAATCGTCGCGAGTATGACTCCATCATCCGTGTTCATGTAACGCTTCCGCTTAGCGATCTTCAAGGGTATGAAGATGCACTCTCTCTCTCTCTATCTCTCTCTCTCTCTCTCTCTCGTTGCTAGCATCGCCTAGATTGGTCTTAGTGACACGTAGGAATAATTCAAATGCCCAAGAGGCAATAATAAAATGGTTATTATAATATTTCCTGGTTCATGATAATTGTCTATTGTTAATGCTATAATTGTATTAACTGGAAACCGTAATACATGTGTGAATACATAGACCAGAACACGTCCCTAGTGAACCTCTCGTTAACTAGCTCATTGATCAATGGATGGTTATGGTTTCCTCACCATTGACATTGGATGTCATTGATAACGAGATCACATCATTAGGAGAATGATGTGATGGACAAGACCCAATCCTAAGCAAAGGACAAGATCGTGTAGTTCTTTTGCTAGAGCTTTTCTAATGTCAAGTATATTTCCTTAGACCATGAGATTGTGCAACTCCCAGATGCCGTAGGAATGCTTTGGGTGTATCAAATGTCACAACATAACTAGATGACCATAAAGGTGCACTACAGGTATCTCTGAAAGTGTCTGTTGGGTTGGCATGAATCGAGACTGGGATTTGTCACTTCGTATGACGGAGAGGTATGTTTGGGCCCACTCGGTAATGCATCATCATAATGAGCTCAATGTCACTAAGGAGTTAGCCATGGGATCATGCGTTACGGAATGAGTAAATAGACTTGCCGGTAACGAGATTGAACTAGGTACGGGGATACCGACGATCGAATCTCGGGCAAAGGGAATTGTATACGGGATTGATTGAATCCCCGACATTGTGGTTCATCCGATGAGATCATCGTGGAACATGTGGGAGCCAATATGGGTATCCGGATCCCGCTATTGATTATTGGCCAGAGAGATGTCTTGGTCATGTCTACATGGTTCCCGAACCTGTAGGGTCTATACACTTAAGGTTTGGTGATGCTAGAGTTGTAATAGGTAATTGTATGTGGTCGTGGAAAGTTGTTCGGAGTCACGGATGAGATCCCGGACGTCACGAGGATTTCCAAAATGGTCCAAAGGTCAAGATTTATACATGGGAAGTCCAGTTCTAGTCGCCAGAAGGTTTCGGGGTTATCGGTATTGTACTAGGACCACCGAAAGGTGTCCAGGGTTCCACCTGGTGGGTCCACCTACCCCGCGGGGCATGTGGGTTGAATATGGGTGGGAACCATCCCCCTAGTGGGCTGGTGCGCCCCCCCCCCCCACCTCCAACGGCCCAAGGAGCCTAGGGTTGGAAACCGCAGGGTGTGGGGGCACCTCCCACCTGCTTGGGGGGCAAGTCTCGCCTCCCTTGCCCCCCCTCTAGATGCATCTAAGGGGGCTGGGACCCTCTTCCCTTCACCCTATAAATAGAGGGGGTGGGAGGGCAGCCGCACCTTAGCCCCTGGTGCAGCCCTTTCCCCTCCTACACCTCCTCGTCCTCCGTTGAGCTTGGCGAAGCTCTAGCGGAGAACCACAAGCTCCACCACCACACCGTCGTGCTACCGGAGTTCTCCTTCAACTTATCCTTCCCCTTGCTGGATCAAGAAGGAGGAGACATCCATGTAATGTATCTGTGTTGAACGCAGTGGCACCGTCCGTTCGGCGCTTGGATCGGATGTTATGTATTTTGAACGCAGTGGCACCCCGAGGGGCAAGTGGGCCGAATATGGGTGGGAACCAGCCCCATAGTGGGCTCATGTGCCCCCCAAAGGTCCCAAGGCGCCTGCGGTTGGAATCCCTAAGGGGCCGGGCCACGCTCCCCTTCACCCTATAAACAGAGGGGGGTGGGAGGGCAGCCGCACCTCAGCCCCTGGTGCAGCCCTTCCTCCTCCTACACCACCTCCTCCTCCATTCAGCTTGGCGAAGCTCTGCCGGAGAACCACGAGCTCCACCACCACGCCATCGTGCTACCGGAGTTCTCCCTCAACTTCTCCTTCCCCCTTGCTGGATCAAGAGGGAGGAGACGTCCCTAGGCTGTACGTGTGTTGAACGCGAAGGCGCCATCCATTTGGTGCTTGGATTGGATCTTCCGTGATTTGAATCGCCGCACGAGTACGACTCCGTCAACCGCATTCTTATAACGCTTCCGCTTAGCAATCTTCAAGGGTATGAAGATGCTCTCTCTCTCTCTCTCTCTCTCTCTCTCTCTCTCTCTCTCGTTGCTAGCATCTCCTAGATTGATCTTGGTGACACGTAGGAAATTTTTTGAATTATTACTACATTCCAAAACAGTGGCATCATGAGCTTGGTTTCTGCGTAGATTCTATGCATGAGTAGAACACAAGTAGTTGTGGGCGATGATTTGGTCAATTTGCTTACCGTTACTAGTCCTATCTTGATTCGGCGGCATTGTGGGATGAAGCGGCCTGAACTTACCTTACACGTACGTTTACATGAGACAGGTTCCACCGACTGACAAGCACTTGTTGCATAAGGTGGCTAGCGGATGTCTATCTCTCCCACTTTAGTTGGATCGGATTCGATGAAGAGGGTCCTTATGAAGGGTAAATAGCAATTGGAATATCACAGTTGTGGCTGTTGCGAAGGTAAGAAACGTTCTTGCTATAAACCCATAGCAGCCACGTAAAACATGCAAAAACAATTAGAGGACGTCTAACTTGTTTTTACAGGGTATGATATGTGATGTTATATGGCCAAAAGGATGTGGTGAACTATATATGTGATGTATGAGATTGATCATGTTCTTGTAGTAGGAATCACGACTTCCATTTCGATGAGTATGACAACCGGCAGGAGCCATCGGAATTGTCTTAATTTATTTTTGACACCTGAGTTGTCTTAATTTATTCTGACCTGTGAGTCAATATAAGCGCCATATAATTACTTTACTTTATTGCTAACCGTTAGCCATAGTAGTAGAAGTAATAGTTGGTGAGACAACTTCATGAAGACACGGTGATGGAGATCATGGTGTCATGTTGGTGACGATGGTGATCATGTCGTGCCTCGGAGATGGAGATCAAAAGCGCAAGATGATATTGGCCTTATCATGTCACTTTATGATTTGCATGTGATGTTTGTCATGTTTACATTTTATTTGTTTAGAACGACGGTAGCATAAATAAGATGATCCCTCACTAAAATTTCAAGAAATGTGCCCCCCCTAACTATGCACCATTGCGAAGGTTCGTTGTTTTGAAGCACCACGTGATGATCGGGTGTGATAGATTCTAACGTTCGCATACAATGGGTGTAAGCCTGATTTACACATGCGAAACACTTAGGTTGACTTGACGAGCCTAGCATGTACAGACATGGCCTCAAAACACGAGAGAGTGAAAGGTCGAACATGAGTCCTATGGTAGATGCGATCAACATGGAGATGTTCACCGTTGATGACTAGTTCGTCTCACGCAATGATCGGACACGTCCTAGTCGATTCAGATCATGTATCACTTAGATGACTAAAGGGATGTCTATCTGAGTGGGAGTTTGTTAAATAATTTGATTAGATGAACTTAATTATCATGAAATTAGTCTAAAATCGTCTTTACAATCTATCATGTAGATCCAATGGCCCATGCTAATGTTGCCCTCAACTTCAATGCGTTCACAGAGAAAACCAAGCTGAAAGACAATGGAAGCAACTATATGGACTAGGTCTGTAACTTGAGGATCATCCTCATAGCTGGCAACAAAGCATATGTCCTTGAAGCACTGCTAGGTGACGCACCCATTTTCCCAGTAACTCAAGACGTTATGAACGCGTGGCAGTTGCATAGTGATGATTACTCCATGGTTTAGTGCGACATGCTTTACAGCTTAGAATCGGGGCTCTAAAAGCATTTTGAGCAACACGGAGCATATGAGATGTTCCATGAACTGAAAACGGTTTTCCAAGCTCATGCCCTGATCGAGAGATATGAAGTCTCTGACAAGTTCTAAAGTTGTAAGATGGAGGAAAACAGTTCTTTCAGCGAGCATATACTCAAAATGTCTAGGTTGCACAACTGCTTGTCTCAGCTGGGAGTTAATCTTCCAAATGACTCGGTCATTGACAGAATCCTCCACTCACTTCCACCTAGCTGCAAGAGATTTGTGATGAACTACAATATGCAAGGGATGGAGAAGTCCATTCCTGAGTTATATTCGATGCTGAAATCAGTGGAGGTGGAGATCAAAAAGGAACAACAAGTGTTGATGGTGAATAAGACCACTAGTTTCAAGAAAGGCAAGGGAAAGAAGAACTTCAAGAAGGATGGCAAGGGGGTTGCCGCGCCCGGTAAATCAGTTGTCGGGAAGAAGCCAAAGAATGGACCCAAGCCAAAGACTGAGTGCTTTTATTGCAAGAGAAATGGTCACTGGAAGTGGAACTGCCCTAAGTACTTAGCAAATAAGAAGGCTGGCAACGCCAAAGGTATATATGATATACATGTTATTGATGTGTACCTTACCAGCGCTCGTAGTAGCTCTTGGGTATTTGATACCGGTGCGGTTGCTCACATTTGTAACTCAAAACAGGAGCTGCGGAATAAGCGGAGACTGGCAAAGGACGAGCTAATGATGCGCGTCGGGAATGGTTCCAAGGCCGATGTGATCACCGTATGCATGCTACCTCTACATCTACCTTTGGGATTAGTCTTAAACCTCAATAATTTTTGTTTAGTACTAGCTTTGAGCATGAACATTGTATCTGGATCTCGTTTGATGCGAGATGGCTACACATTTAAATCCGAGAATAATGGTTGTTCTATTCATATGAGAGATATGTTTTATGGTCATGCCCTGCTGGTCAATGGTTTATTTTTATTGAATCTGGAATGTGATGTTACACATATTCATAGTGTGAATGCCCAAAGATGTAAGGTTGATAATGATAGTCCCACATACTTGTGGCACTGCCGCCTTGGTCACTGATAACCCACAAGTGTAGGGGATCGCAACAGCTTTCGAGGGTAAAGTATTCAACCCAAATTTATTGATTCGACACAAGGGGAGCCAAAGAATATTCTTGAGTATTAGCAGTTGAGTTGTCAATTCAACCACAGTAGGATAACTTAGTATCTGCAGCAAAGTATTTAGTAGCAAAGTAATATGATAATAAAGGTAACGGTAACAAAAGTAATATTTTTGGGTTTTGTAGTAGTTGTAACAATAGCAACGGAAAAGTAAATAAGCGAAGAACAATATGTGAAAACCTCATAGGCAATGGATCAGTGATGGATAATCATGCCGGATGCGATTCCTCATGTAATAGCTATAACATAGAGTGACACGGAACTAGCTCCAGTTCATCAATGTAATGTAGGCATGTATTCCGTATATAGTCATACGTGCTTATGGAAAAGAACTTGCATCACATCTTTTGGCCTACCCTCCCGTGGCAGCGGGGTCCTAGTGGAAACTAAGGGATATTAAGGCCTCCTTTTAAAGAGAACTGGGACAAAGCATTAGCACATAGTGAATACATGAACTCCTCAAACTACGGTCATCACCGAGAAGTATCCCGATTATTGTCACTTCGGGGTTGTCGGATCATAACAGATAATAGGTGACTATAGACTTGCAAGATAGGATCAAGAACACACATATATTCATGAAAACATAATAGGTTCAGATCTGAAATCATGGCACTCAGGCCCTAGTGACAAGCATTAAGCATAGCCAAGTAATAGCAACATCAATCTCAGAACATAGTGGATACTAGCGATCAAACCCTAACAAAACTAACTTGATTACATGGTAAATCTCATCCAACCCAGCACCGTCCAGCAAGCCTACGATGGAATTGTTCACGCATGGCGGTGAGCATCATGAAATTGGTGATGGAGGATGGTTGATGATGACGACGGCGATGAATCCCCCTCTCCGGAGCCCGAACGGACTCCAGATCAGCCCTCCCGAGAGAGATTAGGGCTTGGCAGCGGCTCCGTATCGTAAAACGCGATGAAACTTTCTCTCTGATTTTTTTTCTCCCCGAACGTGAATATATGGAGTTAGAGTTGAGTTCAGTGGAGGTCCAGGGGGCCCACGAGATAGGGGGCTCGCCCAGGGAGAGGGGGCGTGCCCCCCACCCTCGTGGACAGGGTGTGGGCCCCCTGGTCTTGATTCTTTCGCCAGTATTTTTTATATTTTCCAAAAAGTGCCTTCGTGGATTTTCAGGAAATTCCGAGAACTTTTGTTTTCTACACATAAAACAACATCATGGCAGTTCTGTTGAAAACAGCGTCAGTACAGGTTAGTTTCATTCAAGTCATGCAAGTTAAAGTCCAAAACAAGGGCAAAAGTGTTTGGAAAAGTAGATACGTTGGAGACGTATCAACTCCCCCAAGCTTAAACATTTGCTTGTCCTCAAGCAATTCAGTTGATAAACTGAAAGTGATAAAGAAAAACTTTTACAAACTCTGTTTGCTCTTGTTGTTGTAAATATGCAAAGCCAGCACTCAGGTTTCAACAAATATTATGAACTAACCATACTCACAATAACACTTAGGTCTCACAATTACTCATATCAATAGCATAATCAGCTAGCGAGCTATAATAAGAAAACTCGGATGACAACACTTTCTCAAAACAATCATAACATGATATAATAAAATGGTATCTCCCTAGCCCTTTCTGAGACCGCAAAACATAAATGCAGAGCAACTTTAAAGATCAAGGACTGACTAAACATTGTAATTCATGGTAAAAGAGATCCAGTCAAGTCATACCCAATATAAATCAATAGTAATGAATGCAAATGATAGTGTGCTCTCCAGTGGGTGCTTTTTAATAACAAGGGTGATGACTCAACATAAAAGTAAATAGATAGGCCCTTCGCAGAGGGAAGCAGGGATATGTAGAGGTGCCAGAGCTCGATTTTAAAATAGAGATTGAATAACATTTTGAGCGGCATACTTTTGCTGTCAACGCAACAACTATGAGATGGTTGTATCTTCCATACTACATGCATTATAGGCAGTTCCCAAACAGAATGATAAAGGTTTATACTCCCCCAACCACCAACAAGCATCAATCCATGGCTTGCTCGAAACAACGAGTGCCTCCAACTAACAACAGCCCTGGGGGAGTTTTGTTTAATTATTTTGATTTGCTTTGATCTTTTTGGATCATGGGACTGGGCATCCCGGTTACCGGCCCTTTCTCGTGAATGAGGAGCAGAGTCCACTCCTCTTGGGAATAGCCCACCTAGCATGGAAGATATAGGCAGCCCTAGTTGTAACATGAGCTGCTCGAGCATACAAAACAGAATTTCATTTGAAGGTTTGGAGTATGGCACAAACAAATTTACTTGGAGCGGCAGGTAAATACCGCATATAGGAAGGTATAGTGGACTCATATGGAACAACTTTGGGGTTTATGGAGTTTGGATGCACAAGCAGTATTCCCGCTTAGTACAGGTGAAGGCTAGAAAAAGACTGGGAAGCGACCAACTGAGAGAGCGACAATAGTCATAATATGCATTAAAATTACTCCACACCGAGTACAAGCATGAGTAGGATATAATCTACCATGAACATAAATATCATGAAGGCTATGTTGATTTGTTTCAACTACATGCGCGAACATGTGCCAAGTCGAGTTAGTCAATTCATTCAAAGGAGGATACCATCCCATCATACCACATCATAATCATTCTAATAACATGTTGGCATGCAAGGTAAACCATTATAACTTATAGCTAATCAAGCATGGCACAAGCAACTATAATCTCTAAATGTCATTACAAATATGTTTACCTCATAATAAGCTGAATCAGAAACGATGAACTCATCATATTTACAAAAACAAGAGAGGTCGAGTTCATACCAGCTTTTCTCATCCCAATAAGTCCATCATATATCGTCATTATTGCCTTTCACTTGCACGACCGAACGATGTGTATAATAATAAGAGTGCACGTGCATTGGACTAAGCTGGAATCTGCAAGCATTCAACTCAAAAGAGAAGACAAGTAATATGGGTTCTAAGTTAAACAAACAATCATGCATATGAGAGCCACTAAACATTTTCAATATGGTCTTCTCGACCCCCAAAGAAAAGAAAAGAATAAAACTATTTACAAAGGAAAGCTCCCAACAAGTAAGAAGAAGAACTAGAAATCTTTTTGGGTTTTCATTTTAATTTCTACTACAAGCATGGAAATTAAACTAACTAATTTTTTTGGTTTTTCTTAAGGTTTAACAAACACACAAGAAGAAAGCGAAAAATAAAATGAAACTAACATGGATAATACAATGAAAGAGTATGAGCACTGACGACTAGTGTGTGAACATGAATGTAAAGTCGGTGATAAATACGTACTCCCCCAAGCTTAGGCTTTTGGCCTAAGTTGGTCTAATACCAAGGACCGTCTGGCTAATATCCATAGTTGTAGCTGGGATCGTACTGAGATGCAGCAGCAACCACCTCCTGAGCTGCGGCGTGTTGGCGAGCTGCCTCTGCTCTCCCCTCGTATTCAGCTGCTTCCTCCCTGGTGACAACATATCTTCCTTTTGCCTGATAATCAAAAAGGTGGGGAGCAGGAAGAGTAACATGGATGACGTTGCGTCTGTTATAGATTAGTCGATAATGGAGGAATTGTTCATTTCTCCTAAGAAACTGATGGTTGACCATAGCGTCATAATCTAAATAAGCAGGAGGTATCATCACATCCCCCTATCGTGGGGCTATACCAAGATAATTAGCCACACGGGTTGCATAAATTCCTCCAAATAAATTTCCCTTTCTACTATTATTCTGCAACCTACGTGCAACTATTGCCCTCAAGTTATAACCTTTATATCCTAACACAGCACTCTGGAGGACACACAGATCAGGGACACACAAGTGACATGCTTCATCTTTACCGTTAATGCATCTACCAATGAAGAGAGCAAAATAATGTATAGCAGGAAAATGAACGCGCCCTATGGTAGCTTGTGCTATGTCCCTGGATTCTACCATAGTAATACTAGCAAGGAAGTCTCTAAATTCAGATTTGTGAGGATCATTAATATTACCCCACTGCGGGAGTTTGCAAGAAGTTGTAAAATCCTCTAAGTCCATGGTATAAGATGTATCATAAATATCAAATAGGACACTAGGAGAATTACGTGTACGGTTATATTTAAACCTCCGCACAAAGGAATTAGTCAATTGATAGTACTGAGGACACTTATCTTGTAAGAAGTCCTCCAGCTCAGCATTACGCACATACGCGTCAAATTCCTCCTTAAAGCCTGCTTCGACCATAAAATCATCGGATGGCCACTCACAACCTCGTACATCCGCGTCCATTGGCAATTCAACATCTTTCTCACATATAGCAATCCTGGGCCCTTTCTTCATTGAGGAACCACCTTGGTACCTTCTCCTAAACATAATTCTTTTTCTGAAAAATTTCTGAAATTTTAGTAACTTCAAAATAAAAGTGAATAAAACTAAACAAGATTGGTAGCAACTACTCCCACAAGTGCCTAGAGCCTATATCATGCATTAAAATTGCTTGGGACCTCATAAATTTAACATGCAAGCTCAAGAACATGGTCACCTATGGAGCAAAAATTTGCAATGAATAAAGCACTAGAACAAAAACTATTTCGACCAATGGAGGAGTCACATACCAGGCAACAATCTCCCAAAGCAGTTTTGTAAATGAAGCTTTAAGCAAGGAGATCGAAAATCGCAGCAAAATGAGCTAGAACTCATGCTTGAGCTGGATGGGGATTTTTTGGGTAGAAGATGAAGTGTGTGGGTGCTGGCATAAGTGGAGGGGAGCCACCAGGGACACACGAGATAGGGGGGCGCCTAGGTGGGGTGGGCGCACCCTCGACTCTCGTGGCCTCGTGCTTGCCCCTCCTGCAGTGTTTCCAGTGCCTAAAATCCTCAAATATTCCATAAAAAAGCATACTAAATTTGCAGGGCATTTGGAGCACTTTTATTTTCGGGCTATTTTTTAATGCACGGATAATTCAAAAAACAGACGGATAATACTATTTTTGCTTTATTTATTCTAAATAATAGAAAGTAAAAAGAGGGTACAGAAGGTTGTGCCTTCTAGTTTCATCCATCTCGTGATCATCAAAATGAATCCACTAACAAGGTTGACCAAGTCTTGTTAACAAACTCATTCCGAATAACATGGAACCGGAGAAATTTCAAATAACACTAAGTTACCTCAATGGGGATATGAAAATCCCCAACAATAAGAATATCATACTTTTTCTTGACAGTAGGGAGAGGAAATTCAAAACCTCCAAAAATGATAGTTGGAACTTTTCCAATAGAATTGATGCTATGAACTTGAGATTGTTTCCTCGGAAAGTGTACCGTATGCTCATTACCATTAACTTGTAAAGTGACATTACCTTTGTTGCAATCAATAACGGCCCCTGTAGTATTCAAAAAAGGTCTACCAAGGATAATCGGCATACTATCGTCCTCGGGGATATCAAGAATGACAAAGTCCGTTAAGATAGTAACATTCGCAACCACAACAGGCACATCCTCACAAATACCGACAGGTATAGCAGTTGATTTATCAGCCATTTGCAAAGATATTTCAGTAGGTGCCAACTTATTAAATTCAAGTCTACGATATAAAGAGAGAGGCATAACACTAACACCAGCTCCAAGATCACATAAAGCGGTTCTAACACAATTTCTTTTAATGGAGCATGGTATAGTTGGTACACCCGGATCTCCAAGTTTCTTTGGTATTCCACCCTTAAAAGTGTAATAGCAAGCATGGTGGAAATTTCAGCTTCCGGTATCTTTCTTTTATTTGTGATGATCTCCTTCATATACTTAGCATAAGGATTTACTTTGAGCATATCAGTTAAGCGCATACGTAAGAAAATAGGTCTAATCATTTCAGCAAAGCGCTCAAAATGCTCATCATCCTTTGCCTTGGATGGTTTAGGAGGAAAGGGCATGGGTTTTTGAACCCATGGTTCTCTTTCTTTACCGTGCTTCCTAGTGACAAAATCTCTATTATCATAACATTGATTCTTTGATTGTGGGTTATCAAGATCAACAGCAAGTTCAATCTCTACTTCATTGTTCTTTCTAGCTTGAGCATCAACATGAACATTATCATTAACGTTATCACTAGGTTCATGTTCATCACCTGATTGTGTTTCAGCATCAGAGATAGAAATATCATTGGGATTCTCATGTGTGTCTATAGTAGGTTCACTAGAAGCATGCAAAGTTCTATCGTTTTTCTTTTTCTTCTTTTTAGAAGAACTAGGTGCCTCTAAATTATTTCTCTGAGAATCTTGCTCGATTCTCTTAGGGTGGCCTTCAGGATACAAAGGGTCCTGAGTCATTCTACCAGTTCTAGTCGCCACTCTAACAGCAAAGTCATTTTTATTATTTAATTCATCAAGCAAATCATTTTGAGCTTTAAGTACTTTCTCAGCTTGAGTAGCAACCATAGAAGCATATTTGCTAACGAGTTTGAGTTCACCTTTAACTCTAGCCATATTATCGCTCACGTGTCCTATCTCGAAAGCATTATTCTTTAACTCTCTACCAACATAAGCATTAAAACTTTCTTGTCTAGCCATAAAGTCATCAAATTCATCTAAGCATGGGCTATGAAATTTAGTAGAGGGGATTTCAACTTTATCATATCTATTGAGAGAATTTACCTTTACTACCTATCTCGGGTTATCAAGACAATGTGGTTCTTCAACAGGCAGTATATTAAGACCACGTATTTCTTCAATAGGTGGTAAATTCTTAACATCTTCAGCTTTAATACCTTTTTCTTTCATTGATTTCTTTGCCTCTTGCATATCTTTAGGACTGAGAAATAAAACACCTCTCTTCTTCGGAGTGGGTTTAGGAATAGGCTCAGGAGTTGGATTAATTGGTTCAGGAATTTCCGTGGGAATTGGCTCAGGAAGACTCCAATTATTTTCATTAGTCAACATATTATTTAATAGTAATTCAGCTTCGTCGACTGTTCTTTCCCTGAAAACACAACTAGCACAATTATCCAAGTAGTCCTTGGAAGCATCGGTTAGTCCATTATAAAAGATATCAAGTATTTCATTTTTCTTAAGAGGATGATCAGGCAAAGCATTAAGTAATCGGAGAAGCCTCCCCCAAGCTTGTGGGAGACTCTCTTCTTTGATTTGCACAAAATTATATATTTCCCGCAAGGCAGCTTGTTTCTTATGAGCAGGGAAATATTTAGCAGAGAAGTAATAAATCATATCCTGGGGACTACGCACACAACCAGGAGCAAGAGAATTATACCAAGTCTTAGCATCACCCATTAATGAGAACGGAAATATCTTAAGGATATAATAATAGCGAGATTTATCATCATGAGTAAACAGGGTAGCTATATCATTCAACTTGGTAAGATGTGCCACAACAGTTTCAGATTCAAGGACATAAAAAGGATCAGATTCAACTAAAGTAATAATCTCAGGATCAACAGAGAATTCACAATCCTTATCAGTAACACAGATAGGTGAAGTAGCAAAAGCAGGGTCAGGTTTCATTCTAGCATTAAGAGACTGCTGCTTCCATTTAGCTAATAACTTTTTAAGATCATATCTATCATTGCAAGCAAAGATAGCTCTAGCAGCTTCTTCATTCATAACATAACCCTCAGGAATAACAGGCAATTCATAATCATTGGGAGAATTTTCATCATCACTATCATCAATAATAGCATCTTCAATAATTTCATTCCCCCTAACTCTAGCAAGTTGTTCATCAAGAAATTCACCTAATGGCAAAGTAGTATCACGCACAAAAGTTGTTTCATCATAAGTATCATGCATAGCAGAAGTGGCATCATCAATAACATGCGACATATCAGAATTCATAGTAGTAGCAGGTTTAGGTGTCGCAAGCTTACTCAAAACAGAAGGAGAATCTAGTGCAGACCTAGATGGCAATTCCTTACCTCCCCTCGTAGTTGAGGGATAGATCGTAGTTTTCACGTCTTTCAAGTTCTTCATAGTGATCAACAGATATAAATCCCAAGTGACTCAGAGAATAGAGCTATGCTCCCCAGCAACAGCGCCAGAAATTAGTCTTGATAACCCAGAAGTGTAGGGGATCGCAACAACTTTCGAGGGTAAAGTATTCAACCCAAATTTAATGATCCGACACAAGGGGAGCCAAAGAATATTCTTGAGTATTAGCAGTTGAGTTGTTAATTCAACCACACCTGGATAACTTAGTATCTACAGCAAAGTATTTAGTAGCAAAGTAATATGATAATAAAGGTAACGGTAGAAAAAGTAATATTTTTGGGTTTTGTAGTTGTCGGATGTTGGGTTCCAGCAGACCCTTAAGGTTCGAACTCTGGGGTGCGCACGAAGATCTTTCCCCTACTGATCTATGTCTGATCACCTCGTGAGAATCTAAGCTAAAACGATGAACAGCACAAGGGACAAGAGATTTATACTGGTTCGGGCCACCGTTGTGGTGTAATACCCTACTCCAGTGTGTGGTGTGGTGGATTGCCTCAGGGGATGATGATGAATTGTACAAAGGATGAACAGCCTCGCGAGAGGTGTTCTTGAGCTGGTGCGATGAACTGCTTGGGTGAGTTCGATCGCCTCTCTCTCTGTCTAGGGCTCTCTCAGATCGTACTTACTTTTTGGTGGCTAGTCCTATTTATAGAGTCCCTGGTCCTCTTCCCAAATATTGAGCGGGAAGGGCGCCAACAACGGCCATTTTGAAGGGGAACATCTAGTATAAGTTATCCTAACTAAAGTTGGTCTTCGGCTGCCAAAGGCACTGGCGATGATGCCGTCTTGGGCTCCATGGTGACCTCCATCCTGCCGCTCTGCTGGTCTTGGTCTCGTTGCACTGAGACGGCAACCTTTGCCTGATGCATTGGTACTCCACGCCTGTGCTTGCCCCCTTTGTACCAAAGAGGAAACAAGGACACTGCGCAGGCCGGCGCCCGCCTGGTCTCGATTGTCATGGCTTGCATCACGAGCACCTCGCGAGGTACCCTGCCTTGATCTCTTTGCCTCCTCGCGAGCCTACCTGGCGAGGCCGTTCCTGAGGAAGTCTTGCGTTGTCCACTCCGCGAGGCTTGGCCCCTCGCGAGGGTCTTGAGTTTTGTGCTGATGAAGATGGGCCGTACTGGGCCACCACTTGAGCCACGCCGCCGGCCGCAGGCAGGCAAGTCTGGGGACCCCCGTTCCCAGAACACCGACAGTAGCCCCGGGTCCAAGGCACGCTCGGACTTGGCTTAGCGGAGAATCGAAGGGGCAAGTGCAGAGCGCCGCGGGCCCCATCAGCCTGCGGCCTTGGGCGCCACATGGCGGTTGATTGGACGTGGGCGTCTCCGCTTCCCCACGATGCCTCGACAACTGCTCGACTTGACAAGTCCCTGCATGCAGAAATGGGTCATGATTACCTGAGATCATGGTGGCCGGCGGTTGGCCTCCTCCGGACTATAAGTACGGACGGGCGGGAGCCTCCATAGTCCATCTTTTCCTGCTTCTCTCCTTCTTCTTCTTCCTCGCCCTTGCTTCACCCTATGCCAATGGCGCCGATCTGTCGGTTCTCAGCGAAAGAGAAGGGAAAGGCCCCCCGAGAGGGTCCCGATCCGCTTCCGCCGAAGAAGTGGCCTATCCCCGGCCGCTACGACGTGGTCGCATGGCAGGGGACATCGCGGCCCTGGTACGAGCGGCCGCCGCCTGGGTTCCCGCTGCCCTTGTACGCCCGGATCGAAGGCCCTAGAGAAGAAGGCGCCGAGTGACACCGATGATGCCGCCGGTGACACCGGCGAGTCACGGTGGTGCGTGTCGTCCCCCTTGGAGTCCACACCAAGGGCTCTTCTCGCGAGCTTGTGCTTCACGCCGCCATGCCTCCACGCTCTATGATTCGCCTTCCTCCCTCCTTCGCCTTCGAGATGCCGCCGAGTGGGTCTCTGGAGCTCTGGCTACAGCACGCTGACTGCAGCACCCTTGCGACTGGAGCAGAGGTCGCGGTCGTTGCTTCGGGCAAGGTCTTCATGACCCGGGGCTCGGGCGAGATCGCCCGGGTCTGCCGGACAGGGGGTGCCCTCGTAATTCATCTGGAATACGATGGCGCCTCCTTGATGTTCTTCAAGGTCTTCGACACAGAAGGATGCCGGCTGGAGTGCTGCCCCGAGGAGAGCGGCCGGGGCATCGACGTGGAGAGGGCCAGGACCGCCAATCGTTTCCCCAGCAGTTCCTCAGGTAGCAGCGGAGGAGACAGAGAATCCAGCGACTCCCCCGAGCTTCACGTGACTCCGGAGACGAGCGAAGACAGCTACGAGCCCCCGAGCTTGCATCGCGCTCGGAGCAGGGCAGCTGCGTCAGGCCGTTGACGCCACTGATCTGGATGGGGTTGGCGCCGGCGCCTGTCGGCCCGCTATTGATGATGGCGTCTCCTGCGGAGGCACGCATAGTTTGCATTCCTTAGGATTAGCACCTTTTGTTTCTTGCGAGGAATCGAAGTAACACCCCGTGGGGGCATGTAAGGCTCCTTCCATGCCTTTTGTGAATATTATACCCTTATTATGAATCGATGCGAGATGTGTGTCCTGTCCCGGCTCCGCTCGCCCTTTCTTTCCTCACGAGGGCTTGGTGCTCTACGCTGACAGGTCCTGATCCCCAGGCAGGCTTTATCCGTCGCTGGTATGCTAGGTCGTGATGCCATGGTCAAGGCCAAGAGGTGAGCGGCCCAAGGTCCAGTAAGAGCCCCTGAGTCGCGATGCTCAGGAGGTCCCCCTTAGCGCTCAAGCAGCCTCTGCTGGGCGAGAAAGGAAGGCAACACCATCGTGACAGAGCTGCACTGGGCGAAGATTTGGCGTTGCGTTGATTTAGCTTTCGTTTAGGCGTGACTTATTTCATGAGCTTGTAGTCGTTCTTTGGTGAGGTGCCTGGCACGCGTGCCGGGGGCTGGGGTGTTGCTGGGTCGGCCCTCGTGAGCTTCTCCCCTCTTCCCTGCACTTTCCTTCATGCTCTACGTCCTCAGGTCCCGGCCCTCGAGCGAGCTCAGCTGTCGCTGGTATGACAGGTCGCGATGCCGTGGGTCAAGGCCAGGGGGTGAGGGCTGGAGAGCCAGTGAGAGCTCATGAGTCGCGATGCTTAGGTGCCCCCCTTTTAACGTGCGAGCGGATCGTACGGGAGAGAGAGAGAGAGAGAGAGAGAGATAGAGCTCAAGACGCCCCCACGCTACTCCTTGGGCGAATCATTTATACCAACACAAGGAAAACAAGGACTGCCATTACGGTTGCCAGCCAGCCATTGGTTGCTCCGAGGAAGTGATTGAGGCACTGTGGGCCTGGTGAGGTAGCGCTATGCGGGGCTGCCTCGGCCAGAGCTCGACCACTCAGATTTGTCGGTGTTGCAGGGACGGACTCATGCGCAAGCGTCGTGCCAGAGCGAGCAGCTCCAAAGGTAGGTGTCAATCGAGCGGGCGATTATCTCAAGCAGTTTAAGCACGAAGAAGCAAATCAACTTAGATAGATGCAGGGAAAGGCAAATGCCACTGGGTTAGGCCCAAGTGATTTAGGGATGATGCAGTCCGAGGGGCGCCCCCAACAAGGTAAGCCGAAGACGAAAACAAAATGGATACATGCCGCAGGGACAGACCCACACGACCTGGGAATGATGCAGCCCTGAGGGCGCTCCCAGCTGAAACGAAACTTGAAAGAAGTCACCTGATACCATTGCAGAACGAGTGTCGGAGCAGCGGACGGTGCGACGCGAAGAAGCCAATCCTCACGAGCCCTAGGAGCTCTGAGCCTCGGGAGGCTCAGGAGGTCCCGGTGGCTCAGCGAGGTCCATCTCCATTTCCTCCAAGAGTGCGTGATGCTTGGCCACCTGAGCTTCCAGAATGCTTCTCATCAGGCGCTGGTGGGCTGCAGCCGCGTTCGGCAGGCCGAACGGCATGCGAATGTAGTTGTGCAGTGGACCCGCGCAAGACCCCACACGCGAAGGCCAGAAGAGCTCCTGAGACGCGACTCGATTGAGCCCTGGGTAGTCGATGCAGACGCGCAGCCCGCCATCCTCGCCTGGATGGGGAGCTACACTAGGTAGGCGACGGTTGCCACAGATGACTCTTGATTCTCGTAACTCCTGAGCGACCTTGGTGATGAACTCCTGAGGGTTGGGCCCTCCTTGCCTCACGCCTTCCTGAGGAAAGCGTGTCGTGAAGCATGCCTCCAAGTGGTGCCCAAGCGCCTCCCTCGTGACCTTGGCAAGGTCAGTGGCCCCCAGGAGTGAGCCCCCGAGCCTTGCCCAAGGAGGGCGCCGGGCGCGCCTTCCTATGCGACGGAGGGTGGCGCCCCTTGGTCGGGCGCATGTCCGGATGTGGCGCCTCCGGAGGCGCCTGCCTCCTGAGGCCTTGAGCCAGGTGATGTCTTCTTCTTCTTGGGAGCTGCTTCAGGAAGGTTTCCACTCTTGCCATCTGGGTTCTCGATTGAGGCGGCCTGGAAGGTGCGCTCGAGGGAGCACACCGCATCCTTCTCTTCACAGGGGACCGTGATGACCCCACCACTTCCTGGCATCTTGAGGACGTTGTAACCATGGTGCGTCACTGCCATGAACTTAGCCAGGGCTGGATACCCTATGATGGCATTGTATGGTAGGCAAATGTGGGCGACGTCAAAGTCAATTAGCTCGGTGCGGTAGTTGTTGTGCTGTCCAAAAGTGACAGGGAGGCGGACCTGCCCTATCGAGACATTGGAACCATCAGTGACTCCTGAGAAGGGCTTTGTTGGTTGAAGCTGATCATATGGCACTTGAAGGTTGTTGAATGTTTCGACCGACAGGACGTTGAGCCCTGCCCCGCCGTCGATGAGGGTCCTGGTAACTTGCACATTGCTGATGACTGGGGAGCAGAGCATCGGGAGGACACCGGCCGTTGCCGCGCACTTCAGCTGATCCACTGAGCTGAATGTGATGGCGCACGCGGACCACCTAAGAGGGCGCATGGCCTCAAGCTTGGGGAGGACTGCATTCACCTCGTGAGCAAACTATTTGAAGATGCGCTGATTGGCTGGGGCCTGAGCGCCGCCCAAGATGCAAGCGATTACACGCGGCTCCTGGAAGCCCCCAGCCCCCTCGTCCTGATGATGGTCTTCATTCCTTCTTGGTGGTGGTGGCAGAGGAGGAAGTCCTGCGTTGCCTTGCAGGCGATCCTCACGAGGCTGATCTCTCCAAGCTCCCTCGCAAGGCTGGTCCTGCCAGCGGTCCTCACAAGGCCGGTCACGCCACCCTTGGCGAGGGCCACGGTTGTCCCATCGTCCTCCACCTCTTGCTCCGCCTCGGCCATAGCCCCAATCGTTGCCCTCGAGGCGTCGACCGACTCGGCCTTCTCGCACGGCCCTAAGCTCTTGGCATTCATTGGTTTTGTGGGTATGGAGATCGTGGTACACACAGTACCGGGTGCCCTTGGACGACTCTGGCTGGTCCCTGCCGCGCTTTGTGTCCGGCTCTGCTGCGAGCAGAGCTGCCCCCTTGTGCTTCACATCCTTGGCCTTGCCTTTCTTCTCTTCTGGGTCTGCTGCTGGGAGCTCGAGAAGGGAGAGGCATCCCTCCTCAGCCCTTGCGCACTTGGTCGCCAGGTTGAACAGCTCCAGAGATGTACATAGATCTTCGTGGATTGCCAGCTCCTCCATCTTGACGTCGCGGACGCCATCAGAGAATGCTGAGATGATGGCCTCCTCGGTCACCCTGGGAATCTTGAGGCGAGCATTGTTGAAGCACTGGATGTACTTCTGCAAGATCTCTCTAGGCTGTTGCTTGATGCGGCAGGTCACCCACGGCCGGCGGACGGGCGCGCGTGCCCTAGAAGTTGGCGATGAAGCGAGTGCACATCTCGACCCAGGAGGAGATCATGCCAGGAGCCAGGTTCAGGAGCCAGGTGCGGGCGCCATCCTTGAGTGCCATGGGAAACAAGTTCGCCATGACCTTCTCGTCCCCGTTGGTGGCTTCGATGCCCAGCTCGTAGAGCTGTAGGAACTCCATGGGGTCGGCAGTGCCGTCGTAGTGAGGAGGCAGGTCGGGCTTGAACTTGACTGGCCAGGCGACACTGCGCAGCTCGACGGTGAAGGCGCGGCAGGCTGCGGTGACCACCAGAGCTCTCTGCTGATTCGGGGCTGGCTCATGGAGATTCCCACGCGCCGCTGCCTAGAGCAGCGCGGGGTCTTGACGTGCTGGCGCGGGGATGCGGTCGTGGCGCACCGGTGCTGGGAGCATGCGAGCACCTTCTTGGGGACGAGGGATTTCTTGGCAGCTCCTTTCTTGTCGCACGGGCACCGGACGCGGTGGATCTCATCTCGAGGCCATGCGACTTGGAGCCAGGGCACCTTCTTGGGGAGGAGGTGGCGGAGGCACCTCCTGATCTGTGACTCCTGCGCAGGACAGAGGGCGAGGCAGCGAGAGGGACGGCGCTGACGAGCTCGGTGATGCGAGCGAGCCACTCCTCATAGAGGTCGTCGACGGGACGGTAGTGCATGAGCTCACGTGCCAGGAGCAACGTCGCATGCGCGTCCGCGGGGGCGCGAGGGGCGTGGGACGACGAACCAGCTGGATTCAGCAACGAGGTGGCGGTGCGGCCTTCCGACCGCACCGAAGGATGCAGCGACGAGGCATGCTGCTCGTTCCCTGCTGGGACGGTGGCGGCGTTGGCGGCAGGTGACGGGGAACGACGGGGACACCCACCGACGGGAGCCGTCTGGGCGACGTGGTCGGCGAGAGCAGCCCGACGTCGACTCGGGCCCGGCGGGCGTCAGCCATGGTCACGACGGAAGATCGACGCGAAACGGCGGAAGAAAGACTCCGGCGCACCCCTACCTGGCACGCCAAATGTCCGATGTTGGGTTCCGGCAGAGCCTTAAGGTTCAAACTCTAGGATGCGCATGAAGATCTTTCCCCTACCGATCTACGTCCGATCGCCTTGTGAGAATCTAAGCTAAAACGATGAACAGCACAAGGGACATGACATTTATACTGGTTCGGGCCACCGTTGTGGTGTAATACCCTACTCCAGTGTGTGGTGTGGTGGATTGCCTCAGGGGCTGATGATGAATAGTACAAAGGATGAACAGCCTCGCAAGAGGTGTTCTTGAGCTGGTGCGATGAACTACTTGGGTGAGTTCGATCGCCTCTCTCTCTGTCTAGGGCTCTCTCGGATCGTACCTACTTTGTGGTGGCTAGTCCTATTTATAGAGGCCCTGGTCCTCTTCCCAAATATTGAGCAGGAAGGGCGCCAACAACGGCCATTTTAAAGGGGAGCATCTAGTACAAGTTATCCTAACTAAAGTTGGTCTTCGGCTGCCAAAGGCACTGGCGATGACGCTGTCTTGGGCTCCACGGTGACCTCCATCCTGCCGCTCTGCTGGTCTTGGTCTCGTTGCACTGAAATGGCAACCTTTGCCTGATGCCTCGGTACTCCACACCTATGCTTGCCCCTTTGCACGAAAGAGGAAACAAGGACACTGCATAGGCCGGCGCCCGCCTGGCGCCTGCCAGGTCTCGATTGTCACGGCTTGCGTCACGAGCACCTCGCGAGGTACCCTGCCTTGATCTCTCCGCCTCCTCACGAGCCTGCCTGGCGAGGCCATTCCTAAGGAAGTCTTGCGTCGTCCGCCCCGCGAGGCTTGGCCCCTCGTGAGGGTCTTGAGTTTTGTGCTGATGAAGATGGGTCGTACTGGGCCACCACTTGAGCCACGCCGCAGGCCACAGGCAGGCAAGTCTAGGGACCCCCGTTCCCAGAACGCTGACAGTAGTAGTTGTAACAATAGCAACAGAAACTTAAATAAGCAAAGAACAATATGTGAAAATCTCGTAGGCAATGGATCAGTGATGGATAATTATGCCGGATGCGATTCCTCATGTAATAGCTATAACATAGGGTGACACAGAACTAGCTCCAGTTCATCAATGTAAAGTAGGCATGTATTCCGTAAATAGTCGTACGTGCTTGTGGAAAAGAACTTGCATGACATCTTTTAGCCTACCCTCCCATGGCAGCGGGGTCCTAGTGGAAACTAAGGGATATTAAGGCCTCCTTTTAATAGAGAACCGGAACAAAGCATTAGCACATAGTGAATACATGAACTCCTCAAACTACGGTCATCACCGAGAAGTATCCCGATTATTGTCACTTTGGGGTCGTCGGATCATAACACATAATAGGTGACTATAGAAATGCAAGATAGGACCAAGAACACACATATATTCATGAAAACATAATAGGTTCAGATCTGAAATCATGGCACTCGGGCCCTAGTGAAAAGCATTAAGCATAGCAAAGCAATAGCAACATCAATCTCAGAACATAGTGGATACTAGGGATCAAACCCTAACAAAACTAACTTGATTACATGGTAAATCTCATCCAACCCATCACCGTCCAGCAAGCCTACGATGGAATTACTCACGCACGGCGGTGAGCATCATGAAATTGGTGATGGAGGATGGTTGATGAAGACGACGGCGATGAATCCCCCTCTCTGGAGCCTCGAATGGACTCCAGATCAGCCCTCCCGAGAGAGATTAGGGCTTGGCGGCGGCTCCGTACCATAAAACGCAATGAAACTTTCTCTATGATTTTTTTTCTCCCCGAACATGAATATATGGAGTTGGAGTTGAGGTCGGTGGAGGTCCAGGGGGCCCATAAGACATGGGGCGCGCCCAGGAGGAGGGGGCATGCCCCCCACCCTCGTGGACAGGGTGTGGGCCCCCTGGTCTTGATTCTTTCGCCAGTATTTTTTATATTTTCCAAAAAGTGCCTCCGTGGATTTTTAGGACATTCCGAGAACTTTTGTTTTCTACACATAAAACAACATCATGGCAGTTCTGTTGAAAATAGCGTCAGGCCGGGTTAGTTTCATTCAAATCATGCAAGTTAGAGTCCAAAACAAGGGCAAAAGTGTTTGGAGAAGTAGATTCGTTGGAGATGTATCAGTCACATTGGTGTCAAACGCATGAAGGAACTCCATGTGGATGGACTTTTGGAGTCTCTAGATTATGAATCATTTGACATGTAGGAACCATGCCTCATGGGCAAAATGACCAAGACTCCATTCTCGGGAACAATGGAGCGAGAACCCAACTTGTTGGAAATAATACATACTGATGTATGCGGTCCAATGAGCGTTGAGGCTCGCGGTGGCTATCATTGTGTTCTCACCCTCACTGATGACTTAAGTAGATATGGGTATGTCTACTTAATGAAACACAAGCCTGAGACCTTTGAAAAGTTCAACGAATTTCAGAGGGAGGTAGAGAATCAACATGACAGGAAAATAAAGTTCTTACGATCAGATCGTGGAAGAGAATATTTGAGTCACGAGTTGGGCACGCACTTAAGGAAATGTGAAATTGTTTCACAACTCATGCTGCGTGGAACCTTAGCAAAATGGTGTGTCTGAACATCGTAATCGCACTCTATCGGATATGGTGCGATCTATGATGTCTATTACCGATCTAACGCTATCATTTTGGCACCGTCTAAATCCGTTGAGATGACACCGTATGTCGGGGATATACCCCGCGGTATGACCCGCTCGGATATATGACCCAGCTGGGACTTGGCATTTCATTGGTAACCGCCCGGAAGATTAGTGACTCACGAGTCTGGCAGCTCACTGGTCTGGCGACTCACTAATGGCTCCGACAGCCGGTCAGTTAACGGACTAGTCCCAAGGCCCAGAAGGACGGCTTATGTTATGATCGGCCGGCTTAAGAGGAAACCGTAAGGAATATTCCCTTACAAAGGAAGCAAGACTAGGACTCCACTTGTAATAGACTAGTCCTAATCCTAATAGGACTCCACATGTAATCCACCCTTTCAACTTATATAAGGAGGGGCAGGGCACCCCAAGAGGGACAAGCAAGAAACAATCTCTAGGGCTAGACCCAACTAGAAGAGAGCCGGAGATACGATGTCTCCCTCATGATCATAATGAGACCTAGCCACGAACAACATGTAGGGTTATTAACGGATGATGTTTCCCGGGGCCCGAAGCTGTCTAAATCCTTGTCTTCTGTGTTGTGTCTCTCATCCGGATCAACCCCTCTCAAGCTACCGCATAGATGCGTTGGCCTCACGACTAAGTCCTCACACTAGGACATCTGCCGTGACAATTCCACGACAGTTGGCGCCCACCGTGGGGCTTGCACACGGTGGTGTTGAGTTCTTGGAGGGATTTCATCTAGGGTTTGAGAAGCTTGCATCAGGATGAAGAAAATTCTAGTTTTTCCGAAGGATCTACATCAACTTCGGATTTAACGGTTTAGACTTTACATATCCATGAGATTTAAGGCAAAAAGCAGAAATTAAGACTGCGATTTGTTTGTCACCGCAAGTCGCCGAGATCAGCAGAAGGGTTTCCACCAGACTTGTTCAACTGTGTATACGTGCAAGTCCCGAGAAATTTCATAGCAGTGGCAGCGGCCCACGTGAGAATCAATCAGCAAGTCACATCAATGCAAAGCAACCAGTACGTCAAGACATCCTTAGATGAAGCGAATACTGGATTGATTTTCTATTTGTTGCAAGCGACTCCGAGGACTTGAGCCGATCATGGCAAAAAGTATAGAAGTCGGCATCAAGTCAAAGATCGATGGTACGCCCATTCACGACACTGGATTGGATTTGTCCGAGATTACTAGTACTTGTTTACAGAAAGAAAGAAGGCCGCCGGCTTGCGAGAATCCTGATTCCAACATGGAAATAAAAAAGGAAAAAGGAAAAAGACACCACGACCCGGAGAGGAAGACAACCACGACTCGGATTCGCCGCGACGAGCCGCCATCGCTGCTCCTCCTCGCTCCCGCATGAGCTCGCCCATGTGGCCTAGCATGACCTCAACTTATGTTGTAGGTTGTCGGGCCTCTCTACTGGTCTCTGTTTTGGCCGCAGCCCGGTGCCTCCAAATCACGTTCTTCTGTGCTAAGCTGGGATTTTTATGGTCAACATCTACAAGAGCCGCCGTCCGGGTTGTAAATCTGGCCTTCGCCTGCAGCTACACCAATCGCCTGATTAGCTCCACACATAAGACGCCGCCCTGACAGATTGCCGAGCCGCCGTCGCGCCTGGTTTTCACAGTGAGCCGTCCCTGCCGGCCTCCCTTGCTATTGACAAATGCTACACATGGTAAAAGTAAACCTGGCCGGAATCATCTGATCAAAAGAAATAGAGTATAGAGAAGAGGAAGCGACCAAGCTGGCCATGTGATGTTAGGCAAATCATGCTTCTCACGTCCCATCAAATTGGCATTTACCTATGCTGTTTTTTCATCCGGGTTATGTCCAGTATTATCAGACGGCAGCATCCACGGTCATCCGACAAAATATCAGGTGTTACTTCTCCTATGCTTTCTAATCACATATATTAATTCATTCCACAACAATTATTCTGGCCTACAACATTTTTGTGAAGAACAATTACAAAAGTGGTAATTATCGTGCATACGGAGTGCGCGCCAGCATTATTCTGCCGGGCCGTCCGTGTCGCGCTGTCAGGTGGAAAAGACCAAGGCCTCTCTGCTTCGTTTCATTTTTGAGCCGCCGCTTGAGCGGTTGCTTACGATGGACAACTAGTATTGGAGGCAATAAAAACAATTCAAGTTACAACAGTACTAGACAAAGGAGGGTCACGTGGATGTTACTGCTACATCCGCTAGACGTGCATAAAAAGATGTTGCGTTGAGTCGCCGGGACCATTCTAAACCGCAGTCACACGATGAGCCACCACCTGCCTCAGGCCGACTCGCGTCTGTTTCTAGTTTTTCAAGTTGCCTCTGCCGTCGCAAACATGTTGCCGCTGCAGTTTTTGAGCCGCTGCCATGGTGATGCCTCCGTTTTGATGCTGTGTTGAGCCGACGGAGCTGCGTTGAGCCGCCTCTGCTGTGTTGAGCCGCCCGGACTATATTGAGACGTCGGTCTGCCTGAGCCGCCTATGTTGCGTTGAACGGATCATCCGTCATCCGAACAATCAGGTGATATCTATCCATTTAAGTTTATTTTATTTAGCATACATTGCTTTTTGTCAAAGAACAATTGCTCTGGCTCGCGATGTTTTCTATGTAGGACAATTACTCACTGCAAGAATGATCTTTATGTCACAGATATAAAGCTCGCGCCAATATTGTCAAGCATCAGCACCCAACCATACCGCATTGTTCAACTGATGTGTGTGTGCAAGCCACCGCCTCTGTAGCTCAGTCTACAAAAACAACACTGCGGCCGACTCTGCCGCCCACGGCGGCTTACAATGCCACGGCTGACTCATTTGTCTGTGCTGCATCTGATGTTGCGGTCATCTTTATCGTCTTTCTTGCGGCCTAGTTTATATCAACATACCAGGCCACACCTATCTGCATAAGCTGATTATTGAGTATGAGCAAGTCACTGCTTGGGTAGCCCGGTTTTCTTCCAACAAATTGGAGGCAAATTATCATGTATTATCAGCCGTCGACTTCACTGGATGGCTCAATGGACAGGTGCACAAGTTGCCGCTACTACAGTTTGGTTAACTTCAAACAGCCAGTTGGAAGGAACCATTGGCCGAGTTGCTGACACGGCTCACACGGGATCATTTATAACCCGCCGTAGTCACCTCAACATTCTGTGGATTCACATTGCGCTATCAACGCCAATGATATACACCTTTTGCTATGGTCAACTATGGAGAATCTCAAGATGACTCCTCGAGCCACCTTGAGACTTGGGGGCTAGGATGACACGGCTCAGTAAATGATTGCCAGTTTAAAGCAGATTCAAGAACTCCGGGTCAGTGGAGGGAAGATAACCCAGTCTCGGAGGCTACTGCCATATTGGGGAAAAATTGAAGGCTATCAGAGAATCTCCGACTTAAAAAGAAGGATTCTGGTTCAAAATCCGATTCAAGGGAAACTTATCTCCCACAAAGCTCTGAAGCTCTCAAATCTGGTTTGAAGTTTCGGTTCAAAAAGATCGCAAGTTCGAGTTCTCGGAGAAAATTAAAGGGACCAAAGAGAGTCTGTCGCAAAGCACAACTCAAACATAGGCACCCTGCTTCAAGGTCATTTGGGGGCTTCCTATTCAAATAAAGGTCGTATTCGAACCAAAGAGAACATAGATGTCAGTACCCTCTTGATCGGCACAATGCCAAGGCCACTAGGAGGCTTCTTGATCGTATTTGAATCATAGCTTAACCCCTTTTTGGTCCGACTTTGATCGTATTCGAATCAGAGTTGTTAAAAAAGCCTCATGATCACTAGGGAGCTTCCTGTTCAAACGTAGGTCGTATTCGAACCAAAGAGAACATAGCTGTCGGTACCCTCTTGATCGGCACACTGCCAAACCCACTAGGGGGCTTCTTGATCGTATTCGAATTATAGCTTAACCCCTTTTGGGTCCGACTTTGATCGTATTCGAATCAGAGTCGTTAAAAAACTCTCAAGGTCATTTGGGGGCTTCCTGTTCAAACATAGGTCATATTCGAACCAAAGAGAACATAGCTGTCGGTACCCTCTTGATCGGTGCAACGCCAAAGCCACTGGGGGCTACATGATCGTATTTGAATCCTAGCTTAACCCCTTTGGAATGGTTTACTAATCATATTCGAATCAGAAGCCTCGATTGTTCCTTCTTTTTGGTTTAACTTTTTGAAAGCAATCTTTGATTTTGTCTTGAGACTTTTTTGTTCAGTGTGGTTTCAATTTAACCCGGCTTGGCTTTGGACGATAAGTCGCCAGCATATGACAATCATTATATCTTTGGAATTTTGGGCTTCTAAGGATTGGGTTATCGCCCTTACTATGCAGATCATATAAACCGCCAGTGCAAATTCAATATCACAGGTATGATATTATTATGTTTCAAACTCATGATTCATAACAGGCTTATCTGTGACTCCTTTTTACACATTCGTGGTTATATGTGAGATATTAGGACCCACCCTGCGGTAAACCGCCAAGGGTTCTTGTGATCTACTTGTGTGCAAGATAATTCTAAATCTCATCTGCACAAATCAACATCATCATAAGTGCAAAAGGGTTATAAATTGTTGATTTTCTCAAAGGCTATGAGCCGCCGGGTTACAAAAATTCCGGCTTACAATGAATGCGCATTAAGTCGCCATCGGCCAAGAGCCGCCAGGTATTTAAACTCCGGATTTACTTGTCAACCGATGAGGTATTCAAATCTTTAATAGCCAAAACTGGCTGGATTTTCATGATGATATTGAATGATTGAGGTTTTTATACCGGATTATATTATACAAATCTAGAATAGCCAACATGGCTGGATTTCTATTATGATTATCAATAACCAGTATTATGATTGAGGTTTTCAAAGTTGCTTTAGCGCACCAGCTATTATTTTATCAATGGATATGATTTATTCTATAATGGAAGGAATAGTCCCGAGTCGCTGCAGGCTTACGACCCGGCACTTGGGGGCTACATTATTCAAATTGAGGTTACATCAAATATGCAAGTCCCATGTCACTTCCAGCATGCACCATGGCACTTGGGGGCTAATGTGAAGTCATTTTTTGATCAACTTATTGAAGACACTACTCATCCCATTGTAATGAGCCGGCCCTTGAGGGCTACCAATTGCTGCTGTTAAAAATTCAAGGTACACGATTTAAATCCATTATATTGAAAAGGTCTACTACTCAGTTTGTAGAGTACAAAGCTCTTAACTTTGTGGACGTGGGTTCAAGCCCCATGGTGGATATTACATCATATGATGTTATTGTCAATAAATTATATACAAAAGTCCCCGCTCATTATTGCATAATGACCCGACCCTTGGGGGCTAAACTGGTTGAAGTTTTTATGAGCATAAGGAAATTACAAGTCCCAGGTTGCTGCAAGCATGACAACCCGGCACTTGGGGGCTACATGTGATATACATATAAGGGAGAAAAATATTCAAATTCTCAGTTTTGAGCAGAGCAGATTGACCCGGTGTTTGCAAAAATCATGACCGATGTCACCAATAATTATGACCCGGCGTCGGCAACAATTATGACTCGGCATTGTCTATTTATAACCCGGCAACTTTGGTAATCGTAAACTGGCAAGTTTCTACATCTTCAAGCCGGCTAAAAATCAGATGAGTATTTCAAGACCAATATTTTTGTCAAGTCAGAGCAGTGAAGGCCGACTCAAATGGATTCTTTATTCATAATATTTCTTCTACAAGAAAATTTATTATAAAGTTGTTCTATTGACCCGGACTTTCTAGAAGAAGGAAATGACAAGGACTTAAGGATGATCGGGGTCAATTTAACATGGATAAATCCAAATTAAACTGGGGGCTAATGTTGGGGATATACCCTGCGGTATGACCTGGCCGGATATATGACCAAGCTGGGACTTGGCGTTTCATTGGTAACCGCCCGGAAGATTGGCGACTCACGAGTCTGGCGGCTCACTGGTATGGCGACTCACTAATGGCCCCGACAGCGGGTCAGTTAGCAGACTAGGCCCAAGGCCCAGAAGGTCGTCTTATGTTATGATGGGCCAGCTTAAGAGGAAAGCATAAGGAATATTCCCTTACAAAGGAAGCAAGACTAGGACTCCAGTTGTAATAGACTAGTCCTAATCCTAATAGGACTCCACATGTAACCCGCCCTTTCAACTTATATAAGGAGGGGCAGGGCACCCCAAGAGGGACAAGCAAGAAACAATCTCTAGGGCTAGACCCAACTAGAAGAGAGCTGGAGATACGATGTCTCCCTCATGAGCATAATGAGACCTAGCCACAAACAGCATGTAGGGTTATTACCGGATGATGCTTCCTGGGGCCCAAAGCTGTCTAAATCCTTGTCTTGTGTGTTGCGTCTCTCATCCTGATCAACCCCTCTCAAGCTACCGCAAAGATGCGTTGGCCTCACGACTAAGTCCTCACACTAGGACCTCTGCCGTGACAATTCCACGACACCGTATGAATTATGGTTTGGGAAGAAACCTGAGCTGTCATTTCTGAAAGTTTGGGGATGCGATGCTTGTGTCAAGAAACTTCAACCTGAAAAGCTCTAACCCATATTGGAAAAATGCGTCTTCATAGGATACTCTAAGGAAAATGTTGGCTATACCTTCTACCTCAGATCCAAGGGCAAGATATTTGTTGCCAAGAATGGATCCTTTCTGGAGAAAGAGTTTCTCTCGGAAGAAGTGGGAGGAAAGTGGAACTGGATGAGGTACTCCCTCTTGAACCGAAAAGTAGCACAGCTAAGATGTTTCTGTGGTGCCTGCACCGACTAGAGAGGAAGTTAATGATGATGATCATGAAACTTCAGATCAAGTTGCTACTGAAGTTCGTAGGTCCACGAGGTCACGTTCCGCACCAGAGTGGTATGAAAACCATGTCCCAGAAATCATGTTCTTAGACAACGGTGAACCTTCGAACTATGAAGAAGCGATGGCGGGCTTGGATTTCAACAAATGGCTTGAAGACATGAAATCCGAGATAGGATCCATGTATGAGAACAAAGTATGGACTTTGGTGTACTTGCACGATGATCGGCGAGCCATAGAAAATAAATGGATCTTTAAGAAGAAGACTGACGCGGATGGTAATGTGACTGCCTATATGGCTCGGCTTGTCGCTAAGGGTTATCAACAAGTTCAATGAGTTGACTACGATGAGACCTTCTCACTCATAGCGAAGCTGAAGTCCGTCCGAATCATGTTACAATTGCTACATTCCACGATTATGAGATCTGGCAAATGGACGTCAAAACGGCATTCCTTAACGGTTTCCTTAAGGAAGAATTCTATATGATGCAGCCAGAAGGTTTTGTCGATCCTAAGAATGCTGACAAGGTATGCAAGCTCCAGCACTCCATGTATGGGCTGGTGCAAGAATCTCGGAATTGGAACATTCGCTTTGATGAAATGATCAAAGCGTTTGGGTTTATATAGATTTATGGAGAAGCATGTATTTACAATAAAGTGAGTGGGAGCTCTGTAGATTTTCTCACACTATATGTGGATGACATACTATTGATGGGAAATGATATAGAACTTTTGGAAATCATAAAGGCCTACTTGAATAAGTGTTTTTCTATGAAGGACCTTGGAGAAGCTGCTTGCATATTAGGCATCAAGATTTATAGAGGTAGATCGAGACGCCTCATTGGTCTTTCACAAAGCACATACCTTGACACGATATTGGAGAAGTTCAATATGGATCAGCTCAAGACAGGATTCTTGCCTGTATTGCAAGGTGTGAGATTGAGCACAGCTCAACGCCTGACCTCAGCAGCAGAAAGAGAAAAGATGAGTGGCATCCCCTATGCCTTGGTCGTTGACTCCATTATGTATGCCATGCTGTGTACCAGACCTGATGTGAACCTTGCCATAAGTTTGGTAGGGAGGTACCAAAGTGATCCTGGTATGGAACACTGGACAGTGGTCAAGAATATCCTGAAGTACCACAAAATGACATAGGATATGTTTCTCGTTTATGGAGGTGCCGAAGAGCTCATCATGAAGGGTTACGTCGACGCTAGCTTTGACACGGATCTGGATGACTCCAAGTCACAAACCGGATACGTGTATATTTTGAATGGTGGGGCAATCAGCTGGTGCAGTTGCAAGCATAGCGTCGTGATAGGATCTACATGTGAAGCAAAGTACATAGCTGCTTCAGAAGCAGCGCAAGAAGGAGTCTAGATGAAGGAGTTTATCACCGACCTAGGAGTGATTCCCAATGCGTCGGGCCCGATGACTCTCTTCTGTCACAACACTAGCGCTATTGCCATTGCCAAGGAGCCCAGGTTTCACAAGAATACCAAGCACATCAAGTGCCACTTCAACTCTATTCGTCAATACATTCAATGGAGACATGATATTTGTAAAGTACATACGGATTTGAATGTCGGAGATCCATTGACTAAAGCTCTTCCACGAGCAAAACATGATCAGCACCACAACTCTATAGGTGTTCTATTCATCACAATGTAACTAGATTATTGACTCTAGTGCAAGTGGGAGACTATTGGAAATATGCCCTAGAGGCAATAATAAAATGGTTATTATTAGATTTCCTTGTTGATGACAATTCTCTATTGTTGATGCTATAATTGTATTAACCGACCGTAATACATGTGTGAATACATAGACCACAACATGTCCCTAGTGAACCTCTAGTTGACTAGCTCATTGATCAATAGATGGTTATGGTTTCCTAGCCATGGACATCTATTGATCAACAAGCTAGTCAACTAGAGGTTCACTAGGGACATGTTGTGGTCTATGTATTCACACATGTATTACGGTTTCCGGTTAATGCAATTATAGCATCAACAATAGACAATTATCATGAACAAGGAAATATAATAATAACCATTTTATTATTGCCTCTAGGGCATATTTCCAACAGTCTCACACTTTCACTAGAGTCTATAATCTAGTTACATTGTGATGAATCGAACACCCATAGAGTTGTGGTGTTGATCATGTTTTGCTCGTGGAAGAGGTTTAGTCAACGGATCTGCGACATTCAGATCCGTATGTACTTTACAAATATCTATGCCTCCATTGAATATATTCATGAATGGAGTTGAAACGGCGCTTCATGTGCTTGGTCTTCTTGTGAAACCTGGGCTCCTTGGCGATGGCAATAGCTCCAGTGTTGTCACAGAAGAGAGTCATCAGGCCCGATGCATTGGGAATCACTCCTAGGTCAGTGATAAACACCTTCATCTAGACTCCTTCTTGCGCTGCTACCGAAGTAGCTATGTACTACGCTTCACATGTAGATCCCGCCATGATGCTTTTCTTGCAACTGCACCAGTTGACTGCCCCACCATTCAAAATATACATGTATCCGGTTGGTGACCTGGAGTCATCCAGATATGTGTCAAAGCTAGCATCTACCTAACCCTTTATGACGAGCTCTTCGGCACCTCCATAAACGAGAAACCTATCCTTAGTCCTTTTCAGGTACTTCAGGATATTCTTGACCGTTATCCAGTGTTCCATACCGGGATCACTTTGGTACCTCCCTACCAAACTTATGGCAAGGTTCACATCAGGTCTGGTACACAGCATGGCATACATAATTGAGCCTACGGCCGAGGCATAGGGGATGACACACATCTTTTCTCTTTCTGCTGCCGAGGTCGGGCATTGTGATGTGCTCAATCTCACACCATGCAATATAGGAAAGAACCCCTTCTTGGGCTGATCCATATTGAACTTCTTCAATATCTTGTCAAGGTATGTGCTTTGTGAAAGACCAATGAGGCGTCTCGATCTATCTCTATAGATCTTGATGCCTAATATGTAAGCAGCTTCTCCAAGGTCCTTCATAGAAAAACACTTATTCACGTAGGCCATTATGCTTTCCAAAAGATCTATATAGTTTCCCATCAATAGTATGTCATCCACATATAGTATGAGAAAAGCTACACATCTCCCACTCACTTTCTTGTAAATACAGGCCTCTGCATAAATCTGTATAAACCCAAACGCTTTGATCATTTCATCAAAGCGAATGTTCCAACTCTGAGATGCTTGCACCAGCCCATAGATGGAGCGCTGGAGCTTGCATACCTTGTCAGCACTCTTAGGATCGATAAAACCTTCCGGCTGCATCATATACAATTCTTCCTTAAGGAAACCGTTAAGGAATGTCGTTTTGACGTCCATTTGCTAGATCTTATAATCATGGAATACGGCAATTGCTAACATGATTCAGACGGACTTCAGCTTCGCTACGGGTGAGAAGGTCTCGTTGTGGTCAACTCCTTCAACTTGTCGATAACCCTAACCAACAAGTCAAGCCTTATAGACGGTCACATTACCATCCACGTCAGTCTTCTTATTAAAGATCCACTTATTTTCCATGGCTCGCCGATCACGGGCAAGTCCACCAAAGTCCATACTTTATTCTCATACATGGATCCTCTCTCGGTTTCATGCTTCAAGGCATTTGTTGGAATACAGGCCCGCCATTGCTTCTTCATAGTTTGAAGGTTCACCGTTGTCTAACAACATGATTTTCAGGACAGGGTTGCCATACCACTCTTGTGCGGAATGTGACCTCATGGACCTATGAAGTTCAGTAGCAACTTGATCCGAAGTTTCATGATCATTATCATGAACTTCCTCTCTAGTCGGTGCAGGCACCACAGAAACATCTTCCTGGGTTGCGCTAATTTCCGGTTCAATAGGGGGTACCTCATCAAGTTCCACTTTCCTCCCACTTACTTCTTTCGAGAGAAACTCTTTCTCCAGAAAGGATCCATTCTTGGCAACAAAGATCTTGCCCTTGGATCTGAGGTAGAAGGTATACCCAATAGTTTCCTTAGGGTATCCTATGAAGACGCATTTTTCCGATTTGGGTTCGAGCATTTCAGGTTGAAGTTTCTTGACATAAGCATCGCATCCCCAAACTTTCAGAAACGGCAGCTTAGGTTTCTTCCCAAACCATAATTCATACGCTTTCATCTCAACGGATTTAGAGGGTGCCCTATTTGAAGTGAATGTGGCAGTCTCTAGTGTATAACCCCAAAATGATAGCGGTAGATTAGTAAGAGACATCATAGATCGCACCATATCCAATAGAGTGCGATTACGACGTTCGGACACACCATTTCAATGAGGTGTTCCAGGCGGCATGAGTTGTGAAACAATTCCACATTTCCTTAAGTACAAGCCAAACTCGTGACTCAAATATTCTCCTCCATGATCTGATCGTAAGAACTTTATTTTCCTGTCATGTTAATTATCTACCTTGCTCTGAAATTCCTTGAACTTTTCAAAGGTCTCAGACTTGTGTTTCATTAAGTAGACATACCCATATATACTTAAGTCATCAGTGAGGGTGATAACATTTCGATAGCCACTGCGAGCCTCAATGCTCATTGAACCGCATACATCGGTATGTATTATTTCCAACAAGTTGGTTGCTCGCTCCATTGTTCCGGAGAACGGAGTCCTGGTCATTTTTCCCATGAGGCATGGTTCGCACGTGACAAATGATTCATAATCAAGAGACACCAAAAGTCCATCTGCATGGAGTTTGTTCATGCGTTTGACACCAATGTAACCAAGGCGGCAGTGCCACAAGTATGTGGGACTATCATTATCAACCTTACATCTTTTGGAATTCACACTATGAATATGTGTAACATCACGTTCGAGATTGAATAAAAATAAACCATTGACTAGCGGGGCATGACCATAAAACATATCTCTCATATAAATAGAACAACCATTATTCTTAGATTTAAATGAGTAGCCATGTCGCATCAAACGAGATCCAGATACAATGTTGATGCTCAAAGTTGGTACTAAATAATAATTATTGAGGTTTAAAACTAATCCCAAAGGTACATGTAGAGGTAGCGTGCCGATGGCGATCACATTGACCTTTGAACCATTCCCAACGCACATCGTCACCTCATCCTTTGCCAGTCTTTGCTTATTCCGCAGCTCCTGTTTCGAGTTACAAATGTGAGCAACCGCACAAGTATCAAATACCCAGGAGCTACTACGAGCGCTGGTAAGGTACACAACAATAACATGTATATCATATATACCTTTGGTGTTGCCGGCCTTCTTATCCACTAAGTACTTGGGGCAGTTCCGCTTCCAGTGACCATTTCCCTTGCAATAAAAGCACTCGGTCTCAGGCTTGCGTCCATTCTTTGGCTTCTCTTCCTGGCAACTGATTTACCGGGAGCGGTGTAGGATCGGAAGTATTTCTAGAGGGGGTGATTAGACTACTTGACCAAATAAAATCTAGCCTTTTCCCAATTTTAGTTCTTGGTAGATTTTAGCAACTTAGCACAAGTCAAGCAATCAACCTACACATGCAATTCTAAGAGTATAGCAGCGGAATGTAAATCATTGCATATGAAGGTAAAGGGGAGGAGTTTGGAGGGAGAAAACACAATGTTGACACGGAGATTTTTGGCGTGGTTCCGATAGGTGGTGCTATCGTACATCCACGTTGATGGAGACTTCATCCCACGAAGGGTAACAGTTGCGCGAGTCCACGGAGGGCTCCACCCACGAAGGGCCCACGTAGAAGCAACCTTGTCTATCCCACCATGGCCATCGCCCACGAAGTACTTGCCTCACTAGGGTAGATCTTCACGAAGTAGGCAATCTCCTTGACAAACTCCTTGGTTCAACTCCACAATCTTGTCGGAGGCTCCCAAGTGATACCTAGCCAATCTAGGAGACACCACTCTCCAAGAAGTAACAAATGGTGTGTTGATGATGAACTCCTTGCTCTTGTGCTTCAAAAGATAGTCTCCCCAACACTCAACTCTCTCTCATAGGATTGGATTTGGTGGAAAGATGATTTGAGTGGAAAGCAACTTGGGAAAGGCTAGAGATCAAGCTTCATATGGTTGGATTGGAATATCTTGGCCTCAACAAATGAGTAGGTGGTTCTCTCTCAGAAAATGAATGCTGGAAGTGTAGGCATGTTCTGATGGCTCCCCCCCCCCATGAGGAGAGGGTGGAGGGGTATATATAGCCTCCACACAAAATCTAACCGTTACACACAATTTACCAAACTCGGTGGGACCGAAATAGAAAACTCGGTCAGGCCGATTTAGTTCATAATGTGATCGTTAGGCATTTCGGTGGGACTGACATGTCAACTCGGTGGGACCGATTTCGTTAGGGTTAGGGCATAATGTAATCTCGATGAGACCGATTACACAAACTTGGTGGGACCGACTTTGGTAATAAGCTAACCAGAGAGTTGGTCAGGCAAACTTGGTGGGACCGATTCGCTTATCTCGGTGGGACCGAAACATTATGAAAGGGAAACAGGGAGTTTGCATTGTGAACTCGGTGGGACCGATCGCTCATCTCGGTTAGATTGAAATGTTACGAAGGGAAACAGGGAGTTTGCAATCCCATCTCGGTGAGACTGAGATCCCTATCGGTTAGACCTAACTGACTAGGGTTTCTGGCAGTGGCTATGTCAAATGAACTCGGTGGCACCGGATAGATCAAATCAGTGGGGGCGAGTTTGACTTTTGCTTTGGGACATATGTGGATATGAGAAGGTGGTTGAGGGCTTTCGAGCATATCACTAAGCATTTTGAGCAAGCAAGCCATTAAGCAACACCGCATCCCCTTTTAATAGTATTGGCTTGTCCTATAGACTCAATGTGATCTTGGATCACTGAAAGTAAAATGTAGAGTATTGAGCTTTTAGAGCTTGAGCCAATCCTTTGTCCTTAGCATTTTGAGGGGTCCAAATTCCTAATGCATGCCATACTAATCATTGAACTTTCCTGAAATATTCATCTTGAAATAGCATTAGTTCAATGAGTTATATGTTGTTAATCATTACCAAAACCGCCCAGGGATAGTTGCACTTTCAATCTCCCCCTTTTTTGGTAATTGATGACAACATATAGATCAAAGCTTCGACAAATGATAATAAGATTGAAATACATTGTCGCTTTGAGAAGTATGTGATAAGCAAGAGCTCCCCCTAAATTTGTGCATTATTTAAGATTTTCTATTGAATGCAAATGCACAATCGATTAGTATCATGGGTTACTCTTCCATGTCACATACATCTTGGTGGAGCGCTCAAAATGATAACAATTAAAAAGCATGCACTCATCACCAAGCAAAGTGAATGATCATATAGGGATATAAGAGATAATGTCATTCAAACACACATTAAAGTAGCATATGATCAAACACATGATCATCCAAGTATCTCACATAAGGACATAATGTATCAAGCAAGCATACAATAAAGTTCAACCAAATAAAGTGCAAGAGAGATAAAAAGCAACACACTCTCTCTCTCTCAAAGGCTATGATCTACACATATTTCTCCCCCTTTGGCAACAAGTTACCAAAAAAGTTCGAATATGCATAGTGCTATGCGTATCTCAGGCTTGGTCTCCATGAGGTTGTGTAGTGATGACTCCAAGGGCGAAGGCTTCAGGTTATGTAGCTAGAGTTGCTGGAGTGGCAGCTGGAGGTGGCATTGAAGGTGTGGCTGCTGGTGCTGATGTAGTAGCTCATGTATCAGGTAGTGGCACTGCAGCAGACCTCTGACCTCTTGGCACATATTGAAAAGCTTCTATAGTTGCCTTGCCTTTCTTCTCCTCTGCTTCCTCCTGGAGCTGCTCAACTATAGTCTGTATCTCAGTGACTTTTAGACCAATATCATAGAATTTTTGCTCAATGATTCTCTCCAAACTCTCCTGATTCTGAGTCAGGGTGGCCAAGCCCTTCTGAATCCTCAAGGTGGATTGGATCAGAAATCCAAGTTGATCTTGTTTGCTCTTCAAGAACACCTGAGATGCCTCTTCTGCACTTGGCATCTTTGCAGCCTTATCAGCCCTTGCCTTTGCTCTCTTCTCATGTGCTTGCACTGATGAAGGATCATTCTCATCCATGACCACTGTGTTGTCTTCAAAATATGACTTGAGAGGTAAGTGCTCCTTGTCCAACAAATAAGTGCCTGTGCCCATCTTTGAGTTGATGAGCATCTGAATTTGTGGAGCATACCCACAAGACCTTTTCTGATTAGCAGTTGTCCTCTTGATTGTCTCTACAATCAGACTCATCACCTTGAATTTCTGAGGAACATCAAAAATGTGCAGCAAGTTGATTGAATGTCCTCTTATCATCCTGTGATCTCTAGATTTGGGCAATAGAGTATGCTCAGGATGGTGTTGATAGTAGGCAGACCAGATAGCAAGTATTTCCCAGAGCCCAACTTATGAGTTTCCAGGGCTTCATCAGGAATTTCCTTGTACATACTTGCCATTGAGTTGTGGTCTTTCTTCTTCTTGGCATACACATCCAAGTCATCCTCATGAGCTTCTGGGCATTTATCAACTTGGACCATTCATCAACAGTTGATTGGTACCTTGTACCTTCAGACATCCATACTATCCTTCCATCTGGATAGAAATGAGCAGTGGAGTAGAATTACATGATCAGCTCATCATTCCACTTAGTGAGCTTTTGTCCAACAAACTTGTCAACTCCACAAGCCTTGAAGCTATCATATACTCCTGGGAAATGATCTTCATTCTCTCTGATGTATGTCTAGTCAACCCATCCCATATCACAGACAATTGACTTCTTGTCAAGCAAAATGGTCTCATAGAAGTCTTGCTGTTCTTTGGTGTGAAACCAGTAATCCACAGCAGTTCTCCTTCTCACAACATAAGGATCACTCTTCCTCCAAAGTCTCAGACCTGCATCTTTCCTAATGCTCATATCCTCTAGCACTGGATGAGTGTCATTGTGGTCTGGGATCTTTGGTTTGAGCTTCCTCAACACTTCGGCTTCAGCATCTTCTTCAGTAGCTTCAGGCACTGGGGCCTTGTTCTTCTCTTCAGCAGGGATGTTTGTTGTGCTTCTCTTGGGTGCAGACTTGCTGGTTTGAGCAGTAGCTTTGGGAGCAGATTTGGGCTTAGGAGCAGCCCCTGACTTGATTGCATCTCCCATAAGTTTTGGGGATTTGGGTGCTGGTGCAGCATCCTCTTCCTCTTCCTCTTCAGAATCTCTCACCATTGTTGACTTTCCAAGAACTTTAGCAGTAGTGGTTCTAGATCTCTTCTTCTTCTTGTCATCATCAGCTGCTTCACCATCATCAGATTCTAATGTGAATTTCATGGTTTGTCCTATTGCAACTTTTCTTGGCTTGGATGTTGGAATTCTCCTTGTTGGTGCTTTCTTGTTCAAACCAGACTTTGTTGAAGCTGCAGTGCCATACTCCTTCTTCATCACCTTCTTCTTTGAGGTGGCCTCATCCTCAGCTGCAACATAATCCTCATCTTCAGAGTCTGAGGTTCTCTTATTCCTTGCTCTAGTGGCTGCCTTGGGCAAGTTACTTGGTGTGCTCCTGCTGCCCTCATCATAGCTGCTTGAGGTACTAGTGCGCTCACAAATTTGCACTTGCTCTTCAGACTTATTCTGGCTATCACTTTGGTCAGACATCTTGGCAGGCAAACTGGCAGCAGACCCTGTGAATGGATATAGATGAGGTAGAGTAGATGAGCATCACAAAGTATAGAGATTTTTGCAAACCAAATGAGTCAAAAACTTAGTTTTACTTCTCTACTGAAATGATCTCACAGCTACCGAATTGATAAACTCGGTGATACCGAAGCAACATTTGGAACCTTAACTAGTGAACTCGGTCAGACCGAGTCACAGTTCAGTGGCATCGAGATTGCTAGGGTTTCACAGAGAATTGAACTCGGTCACACTGATTTGAAGTTTTCGGTCAAACCGAAAAGCGCATGTGCAATAGCCTAAGCCAAATTGGTGAGATGGATTTCTACGATACGGTCAGTCCAAGATGAGTTTGGTGGAGAATTAACCCTAAAATTTTCAAATCAAACTAGGCCTAAGGAAGTTTTTGCTGGGTAGATAGATTTCATTCGTGGCAAGAATCATGGCATTGTCCTCATGCTTAGAATCGGAGGTAAATAGACATCACAAGGGATTGAACACATACCCTAGTTCGGCGGGTGTTCACTACGGCTGCAACGGCGGAGCAGATTCCGTCGATGGCGGCAGAAACCAGCGGCGGGAGGTCGCTGGCGGCGAGGAGGCGATCCGGAGACCCGAGGAGGCAGAGCAGGACGCGCGCGGGCTGAGGGGTTTTGAAGAAATTTCCGAAATCTCACCCGTGGGTATATATATCCCGACCCTGTCGGTGTGACCGAGTGGAACAACTCAGTGGCACCGAGATTGCAGAATCGCAAGCGGTTGCTGCAGCTCGGTGTGGCCGAAATGTTCAAATCGTTTGCACCAAGATGAAAACCTGATCAACTTAGTGAACTTGGTGTGACCGAAATGGATGACTCGGTCAAACCAAAATGCACAAAGAGGTTTTGAAAGTTTAAGTCTATGACGATTTGGGACTCTGAGTGCTCCTCACACAGAGTGGTTCGAATCTGGCTTGATCAAACTTTGTGATGTAACATGAATAGAGTTTGAGATGAGAAAAAGCATAGATAGGTAGAGAAGGTTCTTAGGCATTATTGTCCATCCACTTGGCAAAAGAGAAAGAGACAAACAATCAAAAGAACAAGTGGATGTCCTCAAATGAGTAAAATATGCAACCAACATGCTCACACAAAAATGGCAAATGAAACATGTGGCAAAGCATGCACAATCATTCTAGCGTCTATCAAGCAATTTGCGATGACTAGGTCATCTATATATGAGTATATTGACTTAAGAGTCAAATGAGAACATTTGATCATAGGTCATACTCATCATTTAAGCACAAATTGGGTTACCACTTTTACATAAAGCATTGTTGTGTTCACATCATTAGAGTTGCTTTAGCTCAAGTCTTAGAGTAAAGCTCCCCCTAGATGTGATATCCCCCCTAAGAGGGATGAAGTAACCTTGGGTTTTGTTAATGATGACTTCATGTAGGTTTTGAAGATGTGGATGCTCAATGTTGATGTAGATCATTTGGAGCTATCCATTCGAGTGAGTTGCACTTTCAATACCTACACGGGTTAGTTGCACAAGGAACAAACAAGGATATCCATAGACATAGAGTGATGCACACACAAGATGATGTCCATGAAACCATTAGGTTACCTTGTCCCTTGTCTTACCAACAAGAGGGTTTGTGACTCCTTGAACTAGTGCAAGATGTGGAAGTTGTTTGCACTTGTTCTTGCCAAAATGATATGAGTGAAGTGTATTGGCGGAGTCACCCTCAAGAACTCTCTAGTTCTTCTTCTTCGGGATCCACATCATCTTGATGGGAATCCTTGGGGTTGTAGTCGTACTTGATGAAGTAGAACTTGATGTAGTCTTGGGAACTCACTTGACCAAGGCATTGGGAGCTTCTTCAAATGCATCAATCTCCTCTTGAAGCTTATCCTTGCCTTTTTGCTTGTGGTCTCGTGGTGGAAGATCATCTTCAGCTTGTGTCCCTTGGAAAGAAGTAGGATCATACTTCTCTTGTTGAGGAACAAACTTCGTCTTGGGGTATTGATCTTCTTCCCACTCAACTCCATTGGCATTGAACTTTCGTTCAAAACCAATACCTTGATTCTTCTGGTGCCTTCCTTGCTTGCGTACAATTTCCTCAAATTGCTTACTTTCGGCAAGGCTCTTGTAAACACCTTTCCCTATAATTCCCTTCAATAAGCTATTTTCTTGCTCAAGTGTAACTTGGCCAAGAGAATCATTAGTGGAATCAAGAGAACTACTAGAAGCAACAACATTGGATTTATCATGATTATTGTTACTACTAGAAGAAGAATCTTTCTTACTTTTGTTGCCAGATTTAACTTGTGGCATGTAAGTAGACAAGAGTAAATGCTTGGCAATGTAAGAAGAACTTTTCTTGCGAAGATCATCATTGATTGCCTGTAAAAACTCATGCTCTTGCTCAAGGTTGAGCTTTTCAAAGCGTAACTTCTCATTAGTCTTTAAAAGTTCTCGATGATCTTCCAAGGTAGTTTCATGAGCTAACTTAAGAGTATTTCGCTCCTTAGTTTGAAGATCAATCTTCTCCTTATCATTGTCATTCGTTTATCTTGATTAGCATCATTAATTGACGTTTCATCATAGTATTCATCACTAGAGTTGTCAACAAGTAAATCATCATCACCTAACAAATCATCTTCATCACTGTTGAAATCAACATACTCGAGGTGTGATACCTTTGGGCCTTTAGCCATGAAGCATCTTCCAATTCCTTCATTTGGTGAGTCAAATATGTCGTAGGAGTTGGTTGACACAAGTGCTAGACCGACAACACCTTCATCTTGAGTATATTCGGACTCAGAGTGATACCTTCTCTCGGAGTGATGGTCGGAGTCGGAGCCGGATACCCATTCACCAACGTGAGCTTGATGTCTTTGTTTTGTGTAGATTTTTGATGATTTGTCCTTCCTTTCTGAATCCTTGCTTCTCTGGGAGGGTCTTCATTCATAACGATCATCTCTGCTCCTTCTCTCTCTTGGCGGTGATTCCTCTCTTCTAATTCTTCTTTTAGGTGAATATTCTCTCCTTTTGTAGGGAGTTGTACACTCATTGGAGTAGTGTCCGGGTCTTCCACAATTGTAGCAATTATGTTCACGACTCGAAGATCTTTTGTCATTGTAGGACCTTGACTTGGAACTTCTTTCCTTGCTTCTACTCTTGTAGATCTTGTTGAAGTTTTTCACCATTTATCTTAATTCTTCATTGAAGTTGTTTCTCACTTCATGATGTAGGAGCATCACTTGAGGCTTTGTAAGCACCACTTGACTTGTTGTGAAGCTCTTCTTTATCCTTGAGTGACATCTCATGAGCAACAATTCTTCCAATGACTTCCGTTGGCTTGATATCTTTGTAATTTGGCATCATTTGGATCAATGTGCACACGGTATCATATTTTCCATCCAAGGCTCTTAGGATTTTCTTGATGATGAATCTATCGGTCATCTCTTCACTTCCTAAGCCGGCAGTCTCATTTGTGATGAGAGAAAGCCTAGAGTACATTTCAGTGACACCTTCACCATCCTTCATTTTGAACTTGTCAAGTTGACTTTGAAGCACATCCAATTTGGATTCCTTGACGGAGTCGGTACCTTCGTGCATATCAATCAAAGTATCCCAAATTTCCTTTGCATTCTCAAGGCGGCTGATTTTGTTGAATTCTTCGGGGCACAATCCATTGAAGAGAATATCACAAGCTTGAGCATTGTATTGCAGCATCTTCAACTCTTCTGTAGTAGCTTCACGGTTCGGTTCTCTCCCATCAAAGAATTCACCTTGCAAGCCAATACACACAATAGCCCAAATGGCGGGGTTATGTCCAAGAATATGCAGTTTCATCTTATGCTTCCAACTATCAAAATTAGTACCATCAAAGTAAGGACCTCTACGGTGGTAATTTCCCTCGCAAGATGTCATACCCTCCTAGGTTGTGAAACCAAGGCTATGATCACCAAAAGCTATGGAAATCAAGGCAAATGGAGACATTAGCTCTGATACCACTTGTAGGATCGAAAGTATGTCTAGAGGGGGTGATTAGACTACTTGACCAAATAAAAATCTAGCCTTTTCCCAATTTTAGTTTGGAGGGAGCAAATGCAATGTTGACACGGAGATTTTTGGCGTGGTTCCGATAGGTGGTGCTGTCGTACATCCACATTGATGGAGACTTCAACCCACGAAGGGTAACGGCTGCGCGAGTCCATGGAGGGCACCACCCACGAAGGGTCCACGAAGAAGCAATCTTGCCTATCCCACCATGGCCATCGCCCACAAGGGACATGCCTCACTAGGGGAGATCTTCACGAAGTAGGCGATCTCCTTGCCTGTACAAACTCCATGGTTCAACTCCACAATCTTGACAGAGGCTCCCAAGTGACACCTAACCAGTCTAGGAGAAACCACTCTGCAAAAGGTAATAGATGTTGTGTTGTTGATGAACTCCTTGCTCTTGTGCTTCAAATGATAGTCTCCCCAACACTCAATTCTCTCTCATAGGATTGGATTTGGTGGAAAGATAATTTGAGTGGAAAGCAACTTGGGGAAGGCTAGAGATCAAGATTCATATGGTTGGATTGGAATATCTTGGCCTCAACACATGAATAGGTGGTTCTCTCTCAGAAAATGAATGCTGGAAGTGTAGGAATGTTCTGATGGTTCCCCCCCCCCCCCCGAATGAGGAGAGGGTGGAGGGGTATATATAGCCTCCACACAAAATCTAACCGTTACACACAATTTACCAAACTCGGTGGGACCGAATCAGAAAACTCAGTCAGACCGATTTAGATCATAATGTGACCTTTAGGCATTTCGGTGGGACCGATTTTGTTAGGGTTAGGGCATAACGTAATCTCGGTGAGACCGACTACACAAACTCGGTGGGACCGACTTTGGTAATAAGCTAACCAGAGAGTTGGTCAGGCAAACTCGGTGGGACCGATTCGCTCATCTCGGTGGGACTGAAACGTTACGAAAGGGAAACAGGAAGTTTGCATTGTGAACTCGGTGGGACCGATCGCTCATCTCGGTTAGACTGAAATGTTACAAAGGGAAACAAGGAGTTTGCAATCCCATCTCGGTGAGACCGAGATCCCTATCGATTAGACCAAAGTGACTAGGGTTTCTGGCAGTGGCTATGTCAAATGAACTCGGTGGCGCTGGCTAGATCCAATCAGTGGAGCCGAGTTTGAATTTTGGATTGGGACATATGTGGATATGAGAAAGTGGTTGAGGGCTTTGGATCATATCACTAAGCATTTTGAGCAAGCAAGCCACTAAGCAACACCTCATCCCCTTTTAATAGTATTGGTTTTTCCTATACACTCAATGTGATCTTGTATCACTAAATGTAAAATGTAGATTCTTGAGCTTTTAGAGCTTGAGCCAATCCTTTGTCCTTAGCATTTTGAGGCGTCAACATTCTTAATCCATGCCATGCCAATCATTGAACTTTCCTGAAATATTCATCTTGAAATAGCATTAAGTCAATGAGCTATATGTTGTTAATCAATACCAAAACCACCCAGGGATAGTTGCTCTTTCACGCGGAAACTCCCTTTCCGTCCTTCTTGAAGTTCTTATTTCCCTTGCCTTTCTTGAAACTAGTGGTCTTATTCACCATCAACACTTGGTGTTCCTTTTTGATCTCCACCTCCGCTGATTTCAGCATCGAATATAACTCAGGAATGGACTTCTCCATCCCTTGCATATTGTAGTTCATCTCAAAGCTCTTGTAGCTAGGTGCAAGTGACTGGAGGATTCTGTCAATGACTGGGTTATTTGGAAGATTAACTCCCAGCTGAGACAAGCGGTTGTGCAACCCAGACATTTTGAGTATATGCTCGCTGAAGAACTATTTTCCTCAATCTTACAACTGTAGAACTTTTCAGAGACTTCACATCTCTCGACCTGGGCATGAGCTTGGAAAACCATTTTCAGCACATGGAACATCTCATATGCTCCGTGTTGCTCAAAACGGTTTTGGATCCCCATTCTAAGCTATAAAGCATGTCGCACTGAACCAAGGAGTAATCATCACTACGTATCTGTCAGGCATTCATAACTTCTTGAGTTGCTGGGAAAATGGGTGCATCACCTAGCGGTGCTTCAAGAACATATGCTTTCTTGGCAGCTATGAGGATGATCCTCAAGTTATGGACCCTGTCCGTATAGTTTCTTCCACCATCTTTCAACTTGGTTTTCTCTTGGAACACGTTGAAGTTGAGGGAAACATTAGCGTGGGCCATTAGATCTACAGGATAGACTGTAAAGACAATTTTAGACTAAGTTCACGATAATTAAGTTCACCTAATCAAATTATTTAATGAACTCCCACTCAGATAGCATCCCTCTAGTCATCTAAGTGATACATGATCCGAATCGACTAGGCCGTGTCCGATCATCACGTGAGACGGACTAGTCATAACGGTGAACATCTCCATGTTAATCGCATCTACCATACGACTCATGTTTGAACGTTCGGTCTCTCGTGTTTTGAGTCCATGTATGTACATGCTAGGCTCGTCAAGTCATCCTAAGTGTTTCACATGTGTAAATCTGGCTTACACCCATTGTATGTGAATGTTAGAATCTATCACACCCGATCATCACGTGGTGCTTCGAAACAATGAACCTTCACAATGGTGCACAGTTAGGGGGAACACATTTCTTGAAATTTTAGTGAGGGGTCATCTTATTTATGCTACCGTCGTTCTAAGCAAATAAGATGTAAACATGACAAACATCACATGCAAATTTTAGTGAGGGATCATCTTATTTATTTGCATGTGATGATCACCATCGTCATCGACATGAGACCATGATCTCCATCATCATGTCTTCATGAAGTTGTCTCGCCAACTATTACTTCAACTACTATGGCTAACGATTAGCAATAAAGTAAAGTAATTACATGGCGCTTATATTGACTCGTAGGTCATAGAATAAATTAATACACCTCCTATGGTTCCTGCCGGTTGTCATACTCATTGACATGCAAGTCGTGATTCCTATTACAAGAACATGATTAATCTCATACATCACATACATAATTCATCACATCCTTTTGGCCATATCACATCACATAGCATACCCTGCAAAAACAAGTTAGACGTCCTCTAATTATTGTTGCATGTTTTATGTGGCTGCTCTGGGTTTCTAGCAAGAATGTTTCTTACCTACGCAAAAGCCACAACGTGATATGCCAATTGCTATTTACCCTTCATAAGGACCCTCTTCATCGAATCTGATCCGAATAAAGTGGGAGAGACAGACACCTGCTAGCCACCTTATGCAACAAGTGCATGTCTGTCGGTGGAACCTGTCTCACGTAAGTGTACGTGTAAGGTCGGTTCGGGCCGCTTCATCCCACAATGCCGAGGAATCAAGATAGGACCAGTAACAGTAAGCAAATTGACCAAACCATGGTCCACAACTACTCGTGTTCTACTCGTGCATAGAATCTACACATAGACCTAGCTCATGATGCCACTGTTGGGGAACGTAGTAATAATTCAAAAAAATTCCTACGTGTCACCAAGATAAATCTAGGAGATTGTAGGAACGAGAGAGAGAGAAAGAGTGCATCTTCATACCCTTGAAGATCGCTAAGCGGAAGCGTTAAAAGAACGCGGTTGATGGAGTCGTACTGGCGGCGATTCAAATCGCGGAAGATCCGATCCAAGCGCTGAATGGACGGCGCCCTTTGCGTTCAACTCACGTATAGCCTGGGGATGTATCCTCCTTCTTGATCCAACAAGGGGGGAGGAGAAGTTGAGGGAGAACTCCGGCAGCACGATGGCGTGGTGGTGGATCTCGTGGTTCTTCGGCAGAGCTTCGCCAAGCTCAACGGAGGAGGTGGTGGTGTACGAGGGGAAAGGGCTGCGCCAGGGGCTAAGGTGCTATGGTCATCTTTTGTTCCGTAACGCATGATCCCGTGGCTAACTCCTTAGTCACATTGAGCTCATTATGATGATGCATTACAGAGTGGGCCCAGAGATACCTCTCTGTCATACGGAGTGACAAATCCCAGTCTCGATTCATGCCAACCCAACACACACTTTCGGAGATACCTGTGGTGCACCTTTATGGTCACCCAGCTACGTTGTGACGTTTGATGCACCCAAAGCATTCCTACGGCATCCAGGAGTTGCACAATCTCATGGTCTAAGGAAAGATACTTGACATTATAAAAGCTCTACCAAACGAACTACACGATCTTGTGCTATGCTTAGGATTGGGTCTTGTCCATCACATCATTCTCCTAATGATGTGATCTCCTAATCAATGACATCCAATGTCCATGGTCAGGAAACCATAACCATCTATTGATAAACGAGCTAGTCAACTAGAGGTTCACTAGGGACATGTTGTGGTCTATGTATTCACACATGTATTATGGTTTCCGGTTAATAGAATTATAGCATGAACAATAGCAATTATCATGAACAAGGAAATATAATAATAACCATTTTATTATTGCCTCTAGGGCATATTTCCAACAGTCTCCCACTTGCACTAGAGTCAATAACCTAGTTACATTGTGATGAACTGAACACCCATAGAGTTCTGGTGTTGATCATGTTTTTCTCGTGGAAGAGGTTTAGTCAATGGATCTGTAACATTCTAGTGCTGATCCTTGTGAGCAGTTCTGTCTCTCGCATGATGTCCTCCATAAGCTTTGGAGTGACATTCCCGTAGGGTTTGTCCCTGTTCATGCTCAGGTACACAATGTCTAATAATACCATCTACTCCTTCTTTATAAAGATGTTGGTCATCCCAAAAGTAATGTCTTAAATCATAGAAGAATTTTTTTTCTTTTGTTGGTATGTAAAGCTAGGGGGAATGTATTTAGCAACAATATAATTAGCATAGTCAGAATACCAAGGTGTACTATTAGAAAAATTTATTGCAGCTAATTCCTCATCAGGAAAACTATCATTAATAGGTTGTGGGTCATCAAGAACATATTCAAGCCTAGACAAGTTATTAGCCATGGGGTTCTCCGCTCCTTTTCTATCAATGATATGTAAATCAAATTCTTGTAGTAAGAGAACCCATCGAATAAGACTAGGTTTGGCATCTTTCTTTTCCATAGGATGTTTTATAGAAGCATGATCGGTGTGAACAATTACTTTTGAATCTACAATATAGGATCTAAATTTATTACAAGCAAACACAACTACTAAAAATTCTTTTTCAGTGGTAGCATAATTTCGTTGGGCAATGTCTAGTGTTTTACTAACATAGTGAATAACATTCAGTTTCTTATCAACTCTTTGTCCTAGAAAAGCACCAACACCATAATCACTAGCATCACACATATTTCAAAAGGCAAGTTCCAATCAGGTAGTTGAACAATAGGTGCAGAATTAAGGCTTTCTTTAGTGTTTCGAAGGCTTCTAAACAATCATCATGAAAAACAAAAGGAATATCCTTTTGCAAAAGATTTGTAAGAGGCCTATCAAATTTTAGAAAAGTATTTGATAAATCTCCTATAGAAACCAGCATGACCTAGGAAACTACGAATACCTTTGATATCTTTAGGACATGGCATTTTCTCAATTGCATCAACCTGAGCTTTGTCCACCTCAATACCTCTTTCAGAAATTTTATGGCCCAAAACAATACCTTCGTTAACCATAAAGTGGCACTTCTCCCAATTCCAGACAAGATTCGTTTGCTCACATCTCTACAAAACTCGATCAAGATTGCTTAAGAAATCATCAAAATACTTCCCATAAATAGAAATATCATCCATGAAAACCTCAACAATCTTTTCACAAAAGTCAGATAATATAGCAATCATACATCTTAGAAAGGTAGTAGGTGCATTGCATAAACAAAAAGGCATACGTCTATAAGCATAAGTTCCAAAAGGATAAGTAAAAGTGGACTTTTCTTGATCAGGTTGAGAAACATGTATTTTTGAAAAACCAGAATATCCATCAAGGAAGCAAAAATGTGTGTTCTTAGATAACCTTTCTAGCATTTGATCAATAAAAGCCAGAGGGTAATGATCTTTTCTAGTTCCTTTGTTTAGTTTTCTAAAATCAATTATCATCCTATAACCTATATCAATTCTTTGTGGAATAAGTTCATTCTTATCATTAGGAACAACAGTAATACCTCCTTTCTTAGGGACATAATGGATAGGACTTACCCATCTACTATCAGCTATAGGATAGATTATACCTGCTTCCAGAAGTTTTAATATTTGTATCCTTACCACTTCTTTCATCTTCGGATTCAACCGATGTTGGTGATCAACAACAGGTTTAGCATCAGGTTCCATATTAATCTTGTACTGACACAGAGTGGTATTGATGCCCTTAAGATCATCAAGTGTATATCCAATAGCAGTTTGGTGCTTCCTTAGAACTTTCAATAATCTTTCTTCTTCATGTTTTGAAAGGTTAGCACTAATGATAACAGGATATATCTTCTTCTCATCAAGATAAGCATATTTCAGAGTGTCTGACAGTTGTTTTAATTCAAACACAGGATCACCTTTAGGTGGAGGAGGACCTCCTAGAGTTTCAATAGGAAAATTGTGTTAAGGCAGAGGTTGTTGTTCAAACAAGATTCTATCTATTTCATTTATTTCGTGCATATGCAAATCATTTTCATGGTCTAGCAGATATTGTTCTAAAGGATCAGTAGGAGGCACAGCAATAGAAGCAAGACCAATTATTTCATCCTTACTAGGCAATTCTTTTTTATGATGCTTTCTACTAAACTTGGAAAAAATAAACTCGTGAGACTCATCACCAAAACTAACACCGACAGCTTGTTTCTCACAATCTATTTTAGCATTAACGGTGTTCAAGAAGGGTCTACCAAAGATAATGGGACAAAAGTCATCCTGTGGGGAACCAAGAACAAGAAAATCAGGAGGGTATTTTATTTTCCCACACAAGACTTCAACATCTCTAACAATCCCAAGTGGTGTGATGGTGTCTCTGTTAGCAAGTTTAATAGTAACATCTATGTCTTCTATCTCAGGGAGTGCTATTTCATTCATGATTTCTTGATATAAAGTAAAAGGAACAGCACTCACGCTAGTACCTATGTCACATAAACCATGATAACAGTGATCTCCTATCTTAACTGAAACAACGGGCATGCCAACAATAGGTCTATGTATCTTTTTCATCAGGTTTGCCCATTCTAGCAGCTTCATTATAGAAGTAAATAACATGCCCGTCTATGTTTTCAACCAGGAGATCCTTAACCATAGCAACGCTAGGTTCTACCTTGATTTGTTCAGCTGGTTTAGGTGTTCTAATATAACTTTTATTGACCACAGCTGAAACTTTAGCATGTTCCTTCATCCTAACGGGGAAAGGTGGTTTCTCAATGTAAGCAGTAGGAACAACTGGATCAACATTGTCAATGATAGTTTCATCTTTAGCTATTACCGGATCTTTGATTTCTTCTCTGATAGGTGGGTGATATTTAAACCACTTCTCCTTAGTGAGATCAACATGAGTAGCAAAATATTCACAAAAGGAGGCTACTATCTCAGAGTCAAGTCCATATTTAGTGCTAAACTTTTGAAAAGCATCGGTATTCATAAAAGATTTAACACAATCGAACTCAAGCTTAATACATAACTCTTTACCTTCGTTGAGTTCCAAATCTTAAGAGTTGCATTTAATTCTTTCCAAAACACCCCACCAGAATTCAATACTCTTCTTTATAAAGGAACCAGTACAAGAAGTATCGAGCATGGATCGATAATTATGAGAAAGCCGAGCATAAAAATTCTGAATAATAATTTCTCTTGAGAGCTCATGATTGGGGCATGAATATAACATTGATTTAGCCTCCCCCAAGCTAGAGTGATACTTTCTCCTTAACGAGGCCAAAAACTATATATATAATTCCGATCACGATGAACTAGGTACTCACCCTGTGCGCTCGGTTTATTTGGTTTACATGGTTCGGTCTATAAGGTTTTTTGGTTTGTACGGTATTAATACTTCGGTAAATACAATATAAAATTAAAATACAGTTAGGTCTTGGTATATACCAGATTATTTTGGTATGGTTTTGGTATATACCATTAAAACCAAAGTTGGCTCGAATTTGAAAATGACATAATAATAATTTGCAAATTTATGACTCAAAACACATACTATTTTACACAAATAGTACGTGTCTATATATATATATATATATACATGCATTGATCCATCTGTTGATGGTTATGGACGTGCTTAACATTTTACAAAGAGAAAAATGACTATGTTACAAGAAAATTTTACGTGCTTAGTAGTGAATTGGACTCATGTACAAGAAAAATGACAACTTGTATGGTTGTTCATCTCAAGAAATATAAATTTATTTTTTACTTCGGTTTATTCGGTTAACCGTTCAGTTTTTCGGTATATACCATAAAAACCAAAGTTCAAGTCGGTATGAAAAGTTCATACCATACCGAGACCGAAAACCATAAAAACCATAAAATCGGTTCGACTCGGTTTATTTTTTGTATGGTTTTTCGGTTCGGTTTTCAAATGCACAGAGTGACTAGATGCATAGGATAAATTTTTTGGTGAAATTCCAATTTCAATCGATTCCAATTCCAAGATCCAATATCATCGCATAGCCTATACCATGCCAATGCTTTTCCCTTCAAAGATAAAGGGAAAACCTTCTTATTAGCTTCATCTACAGGTAAACCTGCAAGCTTAAATAATGCGCAAATTTCATCCACATATATCAAGTGCATATCAGGGTGTTCGGTTCCATCTCCTGCATAAGGATTAGCTAGCAGTTGTTCTATCATACCCAAAGGAATCTCATATTCAATATTTCCAGTAGGTGCAGTAAGTTGAGGGGTAACTAATTGTGGTTCTGGTCGAGGTGAAGATACCCCGAACAAACCCCGCAAAGGATTATTCGCCATAGTAACAAGTGACAATAAATTTCAGCACATAATAATAATTTTTCCTTACCGATTTCCACTTACCAAGAGCGCTTCACTCCCCGACAACGGTGCCAGAAAAGAGCCTTCATGACCCAAAAGTATAGGGTATCAATCGTAGTCTTTTCGATAAGTAAGAGTGTCGAACCCAATGAGGAGAAGAAGGAAATGTCAAGCGGTTTTCAGCAAGGTAATGTCTGCAAGCACTGAAATTATAAGTAATGAGTAGTTTGATAGCAAGATAATTGGTAACGAGCTAGTAACGGTAATAGTAACAAAAGTGCAGCAAGGTAGCCCAATCCTTTTGAGGCAAAGGACAGGCCAAAATGGTCTCTTATGATAAGCAAATTGTTCTTGAGGGTACACGGGAATTTCATGTAGTCATCATCATGTTCGTTTGATTTGTGTTTGCTACTTTGATAATTTGATATGTGGGTGGACCGGTGCTTAGGTGCTGTTATTACTTGAACAAACCTCCTACTTATGATTAACCCCGTCACAAGCATCCGCAACTACGAGAAAAGTATTAGGAATAAATTCTAACCATAGCATTAAAATTTGGATCCAAATCGGTCCCTTACGGAATAGCGCATAAACTAGGGTTTAAGCTTCCGTCACTCTCGCAACCCATCATCTAATAACTACTTCAAAATGCATTCCCTTAGGCCCAAGTATGGTGAAGTGTCATATAGTCGATGTTCACATGACACCACTAAGGGAATCACAACATACATAACATTACAATATCGAACACATATAAAATTCACATGATTACTTGCAACAAGATTTCTCCTGTGAACTCAAGAACAAAAGTAACTACTCACAAATGATAATAATTCTCAAGATTAGAGGGGTATTAAATAGCATAATTGATCTGATCATATAATATTCCACCAAATAAACCATATAGTAATAAACTACAAGATGTAATCAACACTACTAGTCACCCACAAGCACCAATCTATAGTTCCGGTACAAAGATTGAACACAAGAGATGAACTAGGGTTTCTGAGGAGATGGTGTTGTTGAAGATGTTGATGGAGATTGCCCTCCTCAAGATGGGAGAGTTGTTTGTGATGATGATGATGATGATTTCCCCCTCCGGGAGGGAAGTTCCCCCCAGCGGAATCGCTCCGCCCGAGGGCAAAAGTGCTCCTGCTCAAGTTCTGCCTTGAGACGGCTGCGCTTCGTCCCAAAAGTCCTCTCCTTATTTTTTTTCCAGGTCAAAATGACTTAAATACCAGAAGAGGGTCATTGGAGGTTGGCTGGGCTGAGCACAACCCACCAGGGGCGCGCCTGGGGGCCCTGGCGCCCTAGTGTCTTGTGCTAACCAAGTGGACCCTCCGGTAGTTATTTGCTCCATTATTTCTTATTTATTCCATAAAAATTCCTCGTGAAGGTTCATCTCATTTGGAGTTGTGCAGAATAGGTAGTCTGGCGTAGCTTTTTCAGGTCCAGATTTCCAGCTGCCGGAATTCTCCCTCTTTGTGTGAACCTTGGACATTATGAGAGAAAAGGCATTAGAATTACTCCAAAAAGCATTATTGTGCATAAAAACAATATAAATAATAGTAGGTAAACATGATGCAAAATGGACGTATCAACAGTTCATACTTGAACATATAGAACATCACGTTGTGAATAACTGGAATAAAAAAGGCATACTATGAACAACCAAAGATAGCATTTGAAACTGGACATATGCTAACTACAAACAACCAAACAATCAAACAACTACAAGAGAGGCATATGCTAGCTATAACAGGCTTAACAGCAAGCAAATATATGCATTCCTATCGATATGTTTAGAACTGGATTGATGAAACATACTGCACAATATATAGTTGCACATATAGAGCATCACATTGTGAACAACTGAAATAAACAAGGCATACTGCAAACAACCAAATATAGCAATTAAAACTGGACATGTTCTCACCACACTACAAAAGGGACTCGACAAAACAAATCATGGGTTCCCCCCTATGAAGAGGCACGGCAAAACAAATTATGGGTTTCCTCACTTGTTACATATGGGCTCGTTCCCGGGGGAAGAGCACGGACCCTGGATGCGCTCCATGTTGTCGTAGATGGGCTCCTTCTCCTTGGAAGAGCACGACTGTAGGGTGCCCCCCTGATGTCGCAGGCGGGCTCTTTCCCCTTGGAAGAGCAGATGGGCTCTTTCTCCTTGGATGAGCCGGAGAGGGTGCCCTCCTCATGGTCGACGTCGATGAGGTCTGACTTGGAAGGTATGGATCCCAAGCCAGCATCGTAGAAAGTGTCCTTCAGAAATGAAAAAAGGGGCTCGATGGCAATGTAGGATGGCAAATTCTTGACAGCCAGCCAGAGGAGATCAGCGGCAGGGCCATGGATGAGATCGATGGCGGTTGAACCCAAGGGGTTGAGGTGGGCCACTTAACCTATGACATAGCCCGCGTCAGGCCATCGCTGTCGACAATGTCGATGTCGTAGCCGGCGTCCGCGACATACCCGCATACTATAGCCCACTGATTGTGTGCCTGCGGCCAATAATGGTCTTCAGCTTCGTCGGCGACATCGGGCGAAGAGACCGCGATACACCTCTTTTGGGCCAATCTCTCCTTGAGCTCCACGGGAAGCATAGCCGGGCTTAGGTTGCGACACTCTGGAGTGGGGGATGGGAATGGGGATGGGGATCTATGCGAAAGGGGGCGTTTGGCAGGCGTTATCTAAGAAACTCAAGGCGGCCTGGGTATGGAGATCGGTGGGTAAGCTGCACGGGCAAACCAACAGATGTTGACAATGGAGGCCTTGCGGTGGCACTACTAGGAGAAGGGCTACTAATGGTGCACCACTTTTGCCTACTAATGGCGCACTGCTGGTGCACCATTAGTATCACGCCACTAGTATTTTTTACTAATGGCGCACCACTGGTGCGCCATTACTATCTGGTATACTAATGGCGCACCATGCAGTGCGCCATTAGTATGGAACAACATGCGCCATTAGTATGCCTACCAGGGGGGCATACGTAACCATGTTCTTTGTCACACTAATGGCGCACTCTGTAGTGATGCGCCATTAGTATCCTTTGGCATACTAATGGCGCACCTTGAGGTGATGCGCCATTAGTATGAATATTAGGTTTTATTTATTTTTTTACTTTTCTGATTTTTGCACAAGTTACAAAATATATTATTGGACAGAATATAGACAGCAGCACACAGCAACAGCAGATTCATCGAATACAATAGAAGATTAGTCTCCGAATACAATTCATCATATTAGCCTCCGAATTCAAAAGATCGAACAAAGATAAAACATTACAAGTCTCAAGACCGCGAGTATCGAGTTTGTCTTCACATTACAAGTCGATATCGATCATCTAAACTACCATCACATAGAAGAGAGCTGCGGTCATCATGATGAGCATCATCGCGATCAAACTGGTCTTCATCCGATTCCTCCGACGCTCCCTCCTCTCTCCCGCTAGATAGCGGGCGTATCTAGATTCGGCCTCCGCCCTAGTGATGTACCCTTTGTAACTGTTATCGCTGAAATGGTGAACCTGTCTCCAACACTCCTCCCAGTCGTGTAGACTCCGGGAACCTTACCCTTGTACACGACATACGACGGCATCTCTATGCACAAGCCAAACAACAGACAATACATAAGTAATATGTAAGTATGCAACAAAAGGATCGGAAGAAAAAAGCAAGACATTAATAACGCGATTCATGGTCCTACTAATAAATAGCATTGATTACATCTAAGTTGAACGACTGTCCAAACCAAAGAGACAAACGAATTCATTAAAGATTAATTACAACATGAGCCAATCAATGTTTCAGAACTACACATCACTACTTTCGACTCGACTCATCGGACAGGAGCGTGGATGAAGCCGCCGTCTGTCGTGATGGTCATGAAATCGCGGTCGTTGTCAGCCTGCATTTGTAGTGTTCCGTCTATCTCACTGTTGGACGGTTGATATCTGAGGAAGAACTGCCCCGAGGTATGAAGGACATCTTGATGGATGATGTCCGCAAACTCCGACTGGATGCGAAAGAATTCTTGTCTGAGGTCCGCGTCCTGGATTGCCAACAAGCTCGTGGCCCAATCTTTGAGATTATCTGGTAGCAGAAGGTGATGATGGTCCCTTACGATCACCCGCATGTGATGGAGGGCATAGTAGGCATCCTTCTGACCGCTAGGCGGCTACTTGACGCAGCAAAAGTTCGTATTGTGGGAGAACATGTGCTTGCCGTACTTACGAACTGCCCTGGTGAAGGTGCCTCCAGATTTGGCGCAGCCGGGGAGATCATCAAGAACTTTCTTGATATTTGTGTAGTCTATCTTGGAGTTACGGTTCGGGTCGAAATACGTGGCCATGGAATATTTCGGGCTTAAGAGGATGAGTGTGCAATGTGTGTCACTGCACAGAACACGGAATGTTAGAAAAAAAAGAACGATCGAAATCTAAGAAATCATATGTTACGGGGCGGTTAAGGGATGACTTACTCGGGAAAGTAAGCCACAAGGAAGTTATCCTTATCTGGGTTTGCCCGAATGACGCCTTCGAGGTGTGAACTCGTGACTTGGCGGTCCCCAGCGCTGCTCAAGTGCTTGGCACGCATGTAGAAGGGGTCGACTATCACAATGTCCGGGGTCTTGTCTCTAATGATCCACATCTCCATACTCAGCGGAAATAGCCGAACGAAGGTGTAGTGCAGCGGATGAAGGTTAAACATAGCAAAGATGTCATCAAACCACAGGACGATCGTACCCCCGATGTCGCCATCCACAAAGCACTTGCCCTCTGGCACCTTGGCCACGAAAACCGGGTATGCCACATCATTCTCTCTGAGACGCCGCTTCTCCAAAGAAAGAACACTATCGTGCAGACTCCGCATAGCACCGGTTGCAGCATTGAGCATATTTGTCGGTAGCATCGCCCTACCCGCCACATGCACCCTCCTCAAGATATCCTTAGGTGAAGGTGGCCCGTCCTGAGCACGGATTGAACTCGGTGCCAGCTGGCTCGCACCGGCGCCCTTGTTAGTCTTTTGTTTCCATCCCTTTTTCTTGATCTCCTGTAATGGGACCGAGTTCTGCTCACAGACCGCCTTCTTGAGCGTGTTGGGGCTGATAATATTTCGCACCTCAACTATCTAAGGCTCGGTGAAGGCGGGAGCTGGAGGCGTCTCCTGAGAACTGAACGCCAGACAACGCCTATTGCAATTGGATTTCTCTGCCGTACCAGCTAGATCGCGGTCGTCTTGGTTGGATTCTTGAGAAAGAGGCCCACAGAACTCGTCAGTGTACCCATGTTCGGCAAAGTACTTATCGACGTTGGTAAATGTACCGTCGTCGTTGTCGTCGTCGTCCGGATCTTGTGCCATATGCATGTCCGGATCCTGTGCCATAGGGATGTCCAGCATAGGGATGTCCAGCAGGTCCGCTAGCGTTGTGGCATTCTTGCCATGGCTTGGCGCCGGCACGACTGGCGGTCTTGTCTGTGTGGTGGTGTCCCCCGCCCCCAAACGAATCTGGCTCTTCGGCCAAAGCAGGGGCCAGCTTACGCAGGCGCTGAGGGTCATCTCATCTTCTTCGTCGGCCCCAGCGGGTCGAATCGGAGGTAACAGCTCGTCGCAGCCTGGCGGCACCCGAACCACTTCAACCCTATACACTGTGGGTGGCATTGGATTACCGTGGAACATGGGGTTGCCCGGTTGAATGATTCTGCCCTTGGCGACATCGACCAACTCGCCGCCCACAAAGTGCAGAAGAGTGCAAGGAACGTCGGCGGCGCCCTGCGAAAACATGTAGGGCGTCAGGGATGCCCAGTCAAAGGCAAGGAGATGAAGTCATCGGCCGAGAGGCTTAGTTACCGTGATGCTGTCAAGCTCGGCTAATGTCGAGGCACCGCCAACGGCGGGCGTGCAACTGACAGAGGGGCCGCTTGTGGCGAGGTGTCGGCCGGCGTACACCTGGGTGCATTAAGCTCCAATGCCCGTGCCGGCGCCAGAGACACGAATACCGCCTCCGCCGGAGACACCAATGGCGCCGCCTACGCGATGTGCGAGTTGCTGGCCGTGAAGCTGGGAACCAGGGGAGGCCCCTGTTGGTCGCCCGCAATCCACGTCGTCAGCCCATGAATCAACATAGGCACCATGGCGTTGAGCTTCGTTCCTAGTTGTTGTTCCACTTGCTCTTGGACAAGCTCCAGAATCCACGCCACTTGTGCCTTGAGTGCTTCAACCTCGCGCGACTGGCTTTCCGAGCTGGTCTTTTTCTCCTTTCGCCCACTAGCGGTATAGTATGACGACCATGTTGTGGACAAGCCTTTGCCGGCCACACGACCAGCTGACGTCGGCTTACTGAGCTTATCCTTGTTTTTCATTACGTTCAGTGCCCTATTTAAAGGGGTGTCGAAAGGGGAGCTCTGAGACGACCCCGCGCTACTGCTTTCAGTGTCCTGCGGAAGGAACGTGAACCATTTAGAAATATTGGGGATTAATTAGAATGCAACCATATGGAGCTAATTACGCGGGGGTGTATTCCTTACCAGAACAAGCTCGAGCGCCCTGATCTTCGGATCCGTGGTAAGCTCCTTTGTTACTGGGTCCTCCTTGTACCGGGCCCTGAGAAATTTCCTGGTCTGCTTGTCATGGTATTTCTCGAAGTGGGGCGGTAGGCCTTGCTCAGCACGCTCCGCGTCCTCCTTCTCCCATATAGGCTCCGCCACTCTGTAGTCGTAGGGACCGAGTTGGTGGACCCCTAAGTTCAACTTTCGCATTTCTTTCCCCCACTGAATTGATTCGGAGGTTGCGCTGCTCTCGCACTTGATCTTGAACTCATTGTACTCATCTTCGCTCATTAAAGGATATTTCGCCTTGATCTTGTCATAACTACCACCTTTGTCAATCATTGCCTTCACCGTGCTTCTCCAAGTAGACAGGGTCGTGCTCATCCTCGTGAGGGTGGTACTGTTCACTTTATTCCCTGAGAGGCGTGTGTTTGCAAACTCGGCGGGGAACTTGTATTGTTCGTGCAGCTTCGTGAAGAGGAGGCTGCGCAAATTCCCGTGGTCCTTATGCCTTAGGTTCTCGGTGTTGATCGAGATGGTGCTCTAGAGAATGCACCCGAGCTGAACCGAGTAACCCTTGACTACTTGTTTGGGCGCCATCGGATTTCCATCGGAGTCCACTTCAGTAAATTCCTCCCTGACGGTGCCGAGCACGCTCGGCCGCCGGTCCTTCCGTCACCTCTTCGGTTGGCTGCCATCTGTGTGTGCGCCTGTCACATCCCTAGCTTCTGGTACTGCATGGTGTTTGCATCTTGTTGCATCAAGTCTAAATTTCTTTGAAAGTGGAAATGGGGATTGTTGAAACCCTAGCACCAAATGAATTCAACTAGGTTCAATAAAAATATCTTCAATGATCCCAAATGCCCCTTTAGAAAATTTCATGATTTTTGTTAAAGGTGAAAACCTCTGCCAAAAATGATGCACATATTTCTAGGCCATTCTGGATTTTTGAATTAAATCTTATTGTATTTGACTTTGGGCATTTAAATACTATAAATAATTTAAATGTTCAAATAATGTTGGAACTATTTTTGGGCCACTGAAATAATTCAGCAAGTGTCCATGAATATTTTCAGGATTTTAGGAAATGCCTTGGTATTTTTCCTAAGCTCAAAACAGAGGCAAATAATTAGAAAACAAAAACAAATTAGAAAACAGAAGAGAGGGAGAGATTACCTGGCCTCACCTGAGCAGCCCACCTACCTGTGCGGCCCAACACCGCAGCTGGCCGGCCTAGCCAACTGGCCCAGCCCACCCCGCCGCGCATCGTCTTCCTCGCGCCTACAGGAGTTGCGCGTGGCGCGCGCACAGCCGAGCCGCGGCCACCTCCTGCTAGCCACGCAGCTGCTCCCCCTCGCCCTGGACGACGCCACGCCACCCCGCAGAACCCCCTCGACCCCTCCCTCATCCTTACGCCTCGTCTGCTTCTCTTCCCCGCTCTTCTCGCTCGCGTCCGAGAGCGCCGACGAGCACCACCGGGTCCACTGGGCTCCCCTCGTCCCTCTGCCTGCTCCAACAGATCCGCCTCGACCACCTCTTCCTCCTCGCCAAGCAACGCACCGCGGGAGCCCTGCAGCGTTGTCCTGAAGCTCATCTTCAACCTCCGGCCACCGGCAACCTCATCGTCGATTCGCTGCCGCCCGTGCTTCCCTGAGCTCGCGGACCTTACCTGCGTGATCCCCGTGAGCCCCTGCCTCCTCTCCCCTCTCTCCCGTGCTCTTTTCCTCGCCATAGCCGCCGCTTCGCCGACCACCGAAACGCGCCACCGCCTGAGCCCCTTGCCGCCGTGGCCACGGTCACCGTAGCGCCCAACCGAGCACACCCACGTCCTCACCGCACCGCGTAGAAGCCATAGGTGCCAACCCCGCATCGCCGCCGTCGTTGTAGCCTCGACCCCGAGCTCAACCGAGCTTCGGCAGCCGCCACGGTCGTCGTCAGCGACAACTCCGTCCACCCCAGCCTCCGCCACCGCCACCGTTGGATGCGCCACTCCACCCTCTTCCCGTAGCTGCTCCCTGCGCGCCAAAAGAGCCCCTGTAGGTGGTTCCCGACGCACTCCGTCGCGTCCGGCCTCACCGGCGGCTAAACACCGGCGGTTTGACCGCTTTGACCGGTGAGGTTTGACCCCGTCTGTCCAGGGGTTTGACCCCTCTCTCTCACTGACATGCGGGCCCCGGCCCGTGTTAATTAGCTAAGTGTTAAAATTAACTTAAGTTAATCCCATAGTCACTGACGTGTGGGTCCAGGGACTAATTAGCCTAGATTAACTTTTAGTTAGTACTAATTAACCCTGTTAGCTGACTGAGTCACTGACCAGTGGACCCCACTGGTCAGGTTTGACCTGGACCGGCCCCATTGACCTGCTGATGTCACACTGACGTCGGGCTGACGTAGTAATCCTTTTCTGGAATTAGTTTAATTCTATTTATTCAGGAAATTCCAGAAAATAGTATAAACTTCTAAAAATCATAGAAATTCAACCGTAACTCCAAATGAAATAATTTATATATGAAAAATGATCAGAAAAATCCAATCTATTCATCTGTACTGGTTTCATGCATGTTTAAACAAGTTAACCTGATGTTTAGTGCAAAACATGATAAGGCACTATTTAAGATCACAAATGAGTTTGAACTTTGAACCTTTGGTTCAAAATGGCTCAAACCCATCTGGTTATAGTTGCATTAGGCCAACACATTCATTTTGCCATGTCATGATCATGCATCATATTGTGCATTGCATTGATTGTGTTTTCCCTGTTTGTCGGTATTTGTCCCCTCTCGATAGACGTGGTACCGACGATGAGTTCGATGACACCGATGAAGAGCTATACTATCTTCAGAAGTGCCAAGCAAGCAAAACCCCCTTGTTCATTCCGATACAATCCCACTCTCTCACTCCTGCTCTCTTTTACTGCATTAGGACAACAACAATTCAACTGTTACATGCTGTGGTAGTTGAACCCCTTTCCTCTGCATGACCTGTCATTGCCACAGTAAATAGATGAAACCCACTAGCATGAGTAGGAGTTGTTTGAGCCCTGATGTGCCTACTCATTCATGCTTTTTTGTCATGCCTGCTACTGCTTAGAGTTAAGTCAGGTCTGATTCATCGGGGATGAATCGGAGGTGTGTGAACATGTCCTACTGTGTGGGAGCTAAGTGTGTGAACACGATTTGGTAAAGGTTGCGGTGAGAGGCCATGTAGGAGTACATGGTGGGTTGTCTCATTGAAACCGTCCTCAGGAACTGAGTTCTGTGTTCGTGATCCATGAACAGTTACTACCACACATTGGGCTCCGGGCACTCCAAGCTCTCTCGACTTATTAATCAACTTGATCTCTGTCCAGGAGTTGCAACTAGTTTCTGGTGTTTGTAGGTAGTGTTAGTAGTCTACCAAGTGGCACCCGGTACAGGTGGGCTTGGGACAGACTAGGCACCGTGGCACAGTGTACCAAGCGTAGATCCACCTGACGAGGTGGGCTTGGGAACCCTGCACACATCGTTTGGGGCCGTGAGTGACACCCCGGCCGGATCTCCTTGCGGATGGAACCCGAATAGGCGATAAACCTGGACTAGAGACCTATGTGGTTAGTCAGGTCGTGGCCGACTCCCTCGCCAGGCTTCCGCTTGAAGGTTGCCGAGATACATGATGTGTACCTTGCGGTAAGTGGCGAGAGCGTGTGTGAAGAAGTACACCCCTGCAGGGTTAATATGATCTATTCGAATAGCCGTGTCTGCAGAAAAGGACTTCTGGGTTGCCTGTATAGTTCATAGACAAGTGAAAATGGATACTCTAAAATGTGCAAGATAAGCGTGAGTGCTATGGATGGCATTCTCGTAGGGAGACGGGAGCGGATCCATAGTGGTGTATTGATATGGTGAATATGTGGACTCGTGTGCGCCACCTCAAAAGAGTTACATTGCAGTCGTAGTTCAGGATAGCCACTGAGTCAAAGCTGGCTTGCTGCAGTTAAACCCCACCATCCCTTTGTTGATAATGATGCATATGTAGATAGTTCTGATGTAAGTCTTGCTGGGTACATTTGTACTCACGTTTGCCTATTTTATGTTTTTTGCAGAGAGACTTCAGTCTCATTAGTAGTTCCGCGTGGACTTCGACGTTTAGCTTGTTACCTCAGCTACGATCTTGTGCCCTCGGCAGGATCTGGTAGATAGTCAGGCTTCTCAGCCTTTTTCTTTTGTAGATGTCTATACTCAGACATGTTAACCTTTCGCTTGTGCTTGTCTTGTTTGCTCTGAATGTTGGGTCGTGAGACCCCTGTTTGTAATATCTCGCTCCTTGGAGCCTATTGAATAAATACTTGAGTCATAGAGTCATGTTGTGATGCCATGTTGTATTTGCACATATCGAGCATATTGTGTGTATGTTATTGAAATGCTTCGTATGTGTGGGATCTGACTATCTAGTTGTTTATCCTTAGTAGCCTCTCTTACCGGGAAATGTCTCCTGGTGTTTCCACTGAGCCATGGTAGCTTGCTACTGCTCCGAAACACTTAGGCTGGTCAGCATGTGTCCTTCTTCGTTCTTGTGTCAGTCCCCGCGGGGAAATGTCACGCGATTAATACCGGAGTCCTGTTAGCCCGCTACAGCCCGGTTCACCGGAGTCCTGCTAGCCCAGTGCTACAGCCTGGATTCACTCACTGATGACCGACACGTTCGATGCTGGGTCATGGATGCATGTCCCTGTAAGTTTGTGCCACTTTGGGTTTACGACTAGCCATGTCAGCCCGGGCTCCTTATCATATGGTTGCTAGTGACACTATCATATACGTGTGCCAAAAGGCGCAAACGGTCCCGGGCAAAGGTAAGGCGACACCCGTGGGAATACTGTGCGTGAGGCCGCAAAGTGATATGAGGTGTTACATGCTAGATCGATGTGGCATTGAGTCGGGGTCCTGACAGCTTTGGTATCAGAGCTTGACTGCCTGTAGGATTACCAAGCCAAACTGGTCGAAGTTGAGTCTAGAAATTATTTAGTTATATAAGGGAATTGATTGTGGTTGGGAACGTAAGGCTCTTTTTACTCCTTATACCTTATGCCCTTTTAATCTGAGTCATCTTATCTTTCCTACGGGGTTAAGGAACTAGGACTTCTCTTGTTTCTATCAGGATCACGTGTTACTAATCCGTAGACTTATAGGATTGATGGATTTCAAGCCTCAGTTCATTCCCTACTATCTTCATGTATTCATAGTTGATCTCAGAACCTTGATATTATGATGATCGAGTGGTTATGCCACAATTTTGTAGGATGTCTCAATCTTTTGAGAAATTATAGCTGTTATGCTGTCCGAGTCATCCCAGGTTTCTAAACAGTCTGACGCATTTGCAAATCTCTTCTTACCGTTTCGATGTTCCTTTGGCCAGATTAACCACACCAACTAGTGTGTTGAGGTACTTCATTGCCTCGGTATATATGTTGGAGATAGTATTATGACCCTAGGTGTCTTAGAGTACCACCTAGTAAGCTAGCCATGATTTGTGTTCCCAGTGTGATGATTCTGGCCGTCATTCTCGAAAGCATCCCGTGATGCAACTTAGTAGTAGGTATTCTACTCCTGGGTTCCTGAGCCCAAGATTCACCCTACCTCGTGTTGATAGTGTCTGCTAGTTCCTTAAGGATATTAGTAACCTTTGTGATAGTCCTCGAGTTCTGTGGTATATCGTTCTTCCAAATACCATGAACTGCGTATGGCAGAAGTTCTTGAACCAAGAGATCACAACAAGAGTGCTCTCGATGAGTTCCCCATTCTATATTGCGACCCTGCCAAACCTACCTCCCTGCATGGGTTATCCGGAAGAAATGTTGAGCTTTGCCCGACATTCTAATCCATGCGTCCACAACTCAGAAAATCGTATGTTCTTTTGAGTTGTCCCCCCTTAGTCATCTTCTAACCCTCGTCTATCAATTGATAGTCAAGAGTATGCGTTCATTCGTTCATTGATGCCTATTACTCTTGTGGTCCGTCAAGCCATTCTATTCTGGAATGACTAGGAGAAATAAACTCCAGTACCTTATCCATTTCTAGGACTGGGTCAAAGTAGTTGTGTTCCGCAGATCAAATGCCAAACCGGCTTTTGTTCTATTCTACCTTGCAGTATTACCCTATTTATGTCAAGAATATCATAGGAATGGCACCATCTCTTATGAATTCTTGATGAAGTCATACTTCTCGCCATTGTTCTTCATTCCTCGGTCTCTGTGTTGTTGCAACTAGAATGCCGACAAGTGAACTATGATGTGTGAAATCAATACTCCTCGCAACTTTGTTGCTTGGTAGTTAAAGGACAATAATTTCATTCTTAGCGTGTTGGTTTTTGAATCATCATTCTAAGATTGATTGTTATACCTAGTCTTTATTTTCTGGTGCACTCTTCGATCAATGAGTTAGGATTATTCAATCCCTTGATTATTTGATCATATCGTCTTGCCTGAAAAGCAAGAATGCTCTCGAGCTTAGTGACATATCGGTGGTTCGTGATTTTCCGAATATCTTCTCGGAAGTATCACCAGGTCGTCACCTGACCGCTATGTTGAGTTCGTGATCAAGTTGGTTTATTCTTGTAAACCACCCTTTCTCCAAGAATCCGTGTTGGATACCCCTGAGCTAGTTGGTTAAGCTAGATGACAACTTGGAGAGTTGGAAGATAAAAGCTTGTCTAACTTAGTTCTTTTCCAAAAGGGATATCTTATGTTTGTGTGTTTGTTGTAGAAAGATGATTTCTTCATCGATTGGTCCTCGTGATCATTTGTTGAACCTATCGTCTTGCCCAAACCTTGATTTGAGTGTGGGCCATTGTCAAATCAAGTTAGAACCAATGATATTTGTAATGTTGTCTTACTCGTGGTTGATTCCTCGAGCATACACCATTACATCTTTTGGTCTGACCAATACTATCACATTGTTCACATAACGGTGGAAGTCCAGTGATATGGAAATCCCAATGAGTTGCTGTTGAGCCCATCAGCAGCATTTTGTCTCCTCCATGATTCGTGTTGAACATCCAGCTAGTGTTGGAAACTTGTGTAAGCATTTTCTTCATGCCCCGTTCATGAAGTATATGTTTGGATGAAAGAAGTGACTTCCTCTCATTCATGTGCATTTGATGCAAGTTGCCGCCATGAATTCGAGAAAGCAAGTTTTTACTTCCTCTGGAACCATCCCAAGTCAGTTATGCATGTGCGAAGTATTCTATGGTCTGATAGACTGATCATCTTCATTCTATACGTATCCCTAGCACATCAAGCCACTGACTGATTTGTTCAAGGAAAAGGAGTTGTTGTGCTATCCTAGGTCATACACAAGATTCTGATATCCTCAATGATGGTTCCCCACCTGAACTCGGTAGTGTTTTATTATAAGACTACTATGTGGTCATGATTGTTTGCGACATTGTGTCCACATGTGTTCAGCAGAACCAACTCATGTTTTGGAGCTTGCTATTGTAGTTCTTTTCCCGAGAATCTCGCAACGTCATCTCATCGATTTGTGTTGCAAACTTTCTTTTCTAGACTTGATGAGTTTGGAATATCCTGACGCCAACCAGATCTGAATCTCAGGCAGATATGATGGTTGGAACGTTTCCCAAGAACTATAATAATGGTCTCATCGTAACCAATAAAGTGGATGTCATGGCTGACACACCCAGCCGGAAGACCTATTATTGTAGTATCTTGATTGAAGAAGTTGGCCACCTCCCCATAAGGACTTCATAGGATTTACCCCCTAATTGTTCCTTATGGATTCTTGTGCTCCCGAAGTCTGACCTTTTACTTGATGGTCTAGTTACCAAACCATTTCAAAGAATGGGATACGCTAGCACATCAAGGAGAACATTAGAAGTGGAGTGCTAAATGTCTCTCGGTCGATTATCCTGATTTTGTTTCCTTGGCCTCGCTAAGGTGAAATCTGAGAAGGTATTATCTTCCTTTGCATCTGCATCGTCCACCACTATTCATCATGGTAGTAAGATGTGCTGCCAGGATCTTTGACATGGATGTTGGTAAAACCTTGATGAATATGGAAATGCTCAAGTTCTTGAGAGCACGCGCAAGCAAAATCGTTCCTTGCGTTGTCTTCAACAAGGTAGTCCACATCATCCATTCTAGTTCGTATGTCATTCTACCGAATTCCTCCAAATGATCGATTGTGATTTGCCTTAAGCTGGTATAAAGAGTTTCAATGATCTTTGAATCAAAGGTAATTCTTTTTGCCACCTAAGGGATGATTCCATGAGTCACCTCCTCAAGATGTCTCGTTATGGTATCATGGCAACTCAACTCCTTGCTACGTTGACAACCGTTCACCACCCTCTTAAGTGTGAAATTGTTGTCTATCTAGTGAACCTTCGTCATCTGTTTCACCCCATCTCTTCAGATGTATGCTTCGTGTCTCAGCTCGAGAGACGTCTCAATGTCCCACTCTGTGCGTTGATCCTGAGTTGTTCGATCTTCGAGAAGATCGATTCTTTTAGAGTTTTCCCTTTCCTCTCATTGTCATGTTAGTCGGAGTTCTCAGAGCAAGACGATGAGACAGAGATGGTAACTGAATCAACGCCCTTATGAAGTGCAACCTGGATCGTGAAGATTATATTAGTTTGTGTTCCCCCTTCATCTTACCCTACGCTTGAATCTCGGGATGAGATTTTTGTTTAGTGGGGGTGAATTGTCACATCCCTAGCTTATGGTACTGCATGGTGTTTGCATCTTGTTGCATCATGTCTAAATTTCTTTGAAAGTGGAAATGGGGATAGTTGAAACCGTAGCACCAAATGAATTCAACTAGGTTCAATAAAAATATCTTCAATGATCCCAAATGCCCCTTTAGAAAAGTTCATGATTTTTCTTAAAGGTGAAAACCTCTGCCAAAAATGATGCACATATTTCTAGGCCATTCTGGATTTTTGAATTAAATCTTATTGTATTTGACTTTGGGCACTTAAATACTATAAATAATTTAAATGTTCAAATAATGTTGGAACTATTTTTGGGCCGCTGAAATAATTCAGCAAGTGTCCATGAATATTTTCAGGATTTTAGGAAATGCCTTGGTATTTTTCCTAAGCTCAAAACAGAGGCAAATAATTAGAAAACAAAAACAAATTAGAAAACAGAAGAGAGGGAGAGATTACCTGGCCTCACCTGAGCAGCCCACCTGCCTGTGTAGCCCAGCACCGCAGCTGGCCGGCCTAGCCAACTGGCCCAGCCCACCCCGCCGCGCGTCGTCTTCCTCGCGCCTACTGGCGTTGCACGTGGCGTGCGCACAGATGAGTCGCGGCCACCTCCTGCTAGCCACGCAGCTGCTCCCCCTCGCCCTGGACGATGCCACACCACCCCGCAGAACCCCCTCGACCCCTCCCTCATCCTTACGCCTCGTCTGCTTCTCTTCCCCACTCTTCTCGCTTGCGTCCGAGAGCGCCGACGAGCACCACCGCGTCCACCGGGCTCCCCTCGTCCCTCTACCTACTCCAACGGATCCGCCTCTACCACCTCTTCCTCCTCGCCAAGCAACGCACCACGGGAGCCCTGCAGCATCGTCCTGAAGCTCATATTCAACCTCCGGCCACCAACAACCTCATCATCGATTCGCCGCCGTCCGTGCTTCCCCGAGCTCGCGGACCTTACCTGCGTGATCCCCGTGAGCCCCTGCCTCCTCTCCCCTCTCTCCTATGCTCTTTTCCTCGCCATAGTCGCCACGTCGCCGATGACCGAAATGCGCCACCGCCTGAGCCCCTCGCCGCCGTGGCCACAGTCACCGTAGCGCCCAACCGAGCACACCCACGTCCTCACCGCACCATGTAGAAGCCGTAGTGCCAACCCCGCATCGCCGCAGCCGTTGTAGCCTCGACCCCAAGCTCAACCGAGCTCCGGCAGCCGCCACGGTCGTCGCCGGCGACAACTCCGGCCACCCCAGCCTCCGCCACCGCCACCGTTGGATGCGCCACTCCACCCTCTTCCCGTAGATGCTCCCTGCGCGCCAAAAGAGCCCCTGTAGGTGGTTCCCGACGTGCTCCGCCGCGTCCGGCCTCGCCGGCGGCTAAACGCCGGCGGGTTGACCGCTTTGACCGGTGAGGTTTGACCTCGTCTGTCCAGGGGTTTGACCCCTCTCTCTCACTGACATGCGGGCCCTGGCCCCTGTTAATTAGCTAAGTGTTAAAATTAACTTAAGTTAATCCCATAGTCACTGACGTGTGGGTCCAGGGACTAATTAGCCTAGATTAACTTTTAGTTAGTACTAATTAACCCTGTTAGCTGACTGAGTCACTGACCAGTGGACCCCACTAGTCAGGTTTAACCTGGACCGGCCCTGTTGACCTGCTGATGTCACACTGACGTCAGGCTGACGTAGTAATCCTTTTCTGGAATTAGTTTAATTCTATTTATTCAGGAAATTCCAGAAAATAGTATAAACTTCTAAAATCATAGAAATTCAACCGTAACTCCAAATGAAATAATTTATATATGAAAAATGATCAGAAAAATACAATCTATTCATCTGTACTGGTTTCATGCATGTTTAAACAAGTTAACCTGATGTTTAGTGCAAAACATGATAAGGCACTATTTAAGATCACAAATGAGTTTGAACTTTGAACCTTTGGTTCAAAATGGCTCAAACCCATCTAGTTATAGTTGCATTAGGCCAACACATTCATTTTTCCATGTCATGATCATGCATCATATTGTGCATTGCATTGATTGTGTTCTTCCCTGTTTGCCGGTATTTGTCCCCTCTCGATAGACGTGGTACCGACGATGAGTTCGATGACACCGATGAAGAGCTATACTATCTTCAGAAGTGCCAGGCAAGCAAAACCCCCTTGTTCATTCCGATACAATCCCACTCTCTCACTCCTGCTCTCTTTTACTGCATTAGGACAACAACGATTCAACTATTACATGATGTGGTAGTTGAACCCCTTTCCTCTGCATGACCTGTCATTGCCATAGTAAATAGATGAAACCCACTAGCATGAGTAGGAGTTGTTTGAGCCCTGATGTGCCTACTCATTCATGCTTGTTTGTCATGCCTGCTACTGCTTAGAGTTGAGTCAGGTCTGATTCATCGGGGATGAATCGGAGGTGTGTGAACATGTCCTACTGTGTGTGAGCTAAGTGTGTGAACACGATTTGGTAAAGGTAGCGGTGAGAGGCCATGTAGGAGTACATGGTGGGTTGTCTCATTGAAACCGTCCTCAGGAACTGAGTTCTGTGTTTGTGATCCATGAACAGTTACTACCACACATTGGGCTCCGGGCACTCCAAGCTCTCTCGACTTATTAATCAACTTGATCTCTGTCCAGGAGTTGCAACTAGTTTCTAGTGTTTGTAGGTAGTGTTAGTAGTCTACCAAGTGGCACCCGGTACAGGTGGGCTTGGGACAGACTAGGCACCATGGCACATTGTACCAAGCGTAGATCCACCCGACGAGGTGGGCTTGGGAACCCTGCACACATCGTTTGGGGCCGTGAGCGACACCCCGGCCGGATGTCCTTGCGGATGGAACCCGAATAGGCGATAAACCTGGACTAGAGACTTGTGTGGTTAGTCAGGTCGTGGCCGACTCCCTCGCCAGGCTTCCGCTTGAAGGTTGCCAAGATACATGACGTGTACATGGCGGTAAGTGGCGAGAGCGTGTGTGAAGAAGTACACCCCTGCAGGGTTAATATGATCTATTCGAATAGCCGTGTCCGTGGAAAAGGACTTCTGGGTTGCCTGTATAGTTCATAGACAAGTGAAAGTGGATACTCTAAAATGCGCAAGATAAGCGTGAGTGCTATGGATGGCGTTCTCGTAGGGAGACGGAAGCGGATCCATAGTGGTGTATTGATATGGTGAATATGTGGACTCGTGTGCGCCACCTCAAAAGAGTTACATTGCAGTCGTAGTTCAGGATAGCCACTGAGTCAAAGCTGGCTTGCTGTAGTTAAACCCCACCATCCCTTTGTTGATAATGATGCATATGTAGATAGTTCTGATGTAAGTCTTGTTGGGTACATTTGTACTCACGTTTGCCTATTTTATGTTTTTGCAGAGAGACTTCAGTCTCATTAGTAGTTCCGCGTGGACTTCGATGTTTAGCTTGTTACCTTAGCTACGATCTTGTGCCCTCGGCAGGATCTGGTAGATAGTCAGGCTTCTCAGCCTTTTTCTTTTGTAGATGTCTGTACTCAGACATGTTAAGCTTCCGCTTGTGCTTGTCTTGTTTGCTCCGAATGTTGGGTCATGAGACCCCTGTTTGTAATATATCGCTCCTCGGAGCCTATTGAATAAATACTTGAGTCGTAGAGTCATGTTGTGATGCCATGTTGTATTTGCACATATCGAGCATATTGTGTGTATGTTATTGAAATGCTTGGTATGTGTGGGATCAGACTATCTAGTTGTTTATCCTTAGTAGCCTCTCTTACCGGGAAATGTCTCCTGGTGTTTCCACTGAGCCATGGTAGCTTGCTACTGCTCCGGAACACTTAGGCTGGCCGGCATGTGTCCTTCTTCGTTCATGTGTCTGTCCCCTCGGGGAAATGTCACGTGATTAATGTCGGAGTCCTGTTAGCCCGCTACAGCCCGGTTCACCGGAGTCCTGCTAGCCCAGTGCTACAGCCTGGATTCACTCGCTGATGACCGACACGTTCGATGCTGGGTCATGGATGCCTGTCCCTGTAAGTCTGTGCCACTTTGGGTTTACGACTAGCCATGTCAGCCCGGGCTCCTTATCATATGGTTGCTAGCGACACTATCATATACGTGTGCCAAAAGGCGCAAACGGTCCCGGGCAAAGGTAAGGCGACACCCGTGGGAATACTGTGTGTGAGGCCGCAAAGTGATATGAGGTGTTACATGCTAGATCGATGTGGCATTGAGTCGGGGTCCTGACAGCGCCGCCATCATCAGTGGTGGCATCCTCGGTGGCGCCATCAGTGGTGCCATCCCCGACGCCACTAGGTGTTGTGTAGTCAGGATCGGTGTCTTCTGCGGCGTCCTCATAGCGGTGATGCTCTTTCTCCAACTCCTGGGACAGCTCCTAGAATTTCTTGCCGCCCGAACCGTCGGCCTCATCATTGTGGGCCATGTTTCACTCTAAATAGGAAAAAAGTTTGGTCAAAAAGTTGGTTATTGTCAAGGAACAAGATCATGGTCTCATCATTTAGGGTTTGTCGACACCGAGGCATCCTAAAAGCTAAGCTTTTATCATTTAGGGTTTGTCGACGCCGAGGCACCCTAAAATCCTAAGCGTACATCATTTAGGTTCTCATCGACACCGAGGCATCCAGGGCAGCCAAGTTAAGTTTTCATCATTTAGGGTTTATCGATGCCGAGGCACCCTAGGTTGGGCCTAATCACTTGGCACTAATCACTTGGCTCTATTGCCACCTGCTATGTTGGGTTTGTCATCTAGGGTTTATCGATGCTAAGGAGAATTCTAAGTTGGGCCTAATCACTTGGCTCTATTGCCACCTATGGTTTAATGCAGCAAGAATGGCGGGGTAGTTGATCCTACTTAACTAAGTACTAAGATACCCCGGCCCATGCATTAGTCACAAGTATCCCATATGTCCTATTTTTAGCAAAGTCATGCTAAAATTCATGGAAAATTTCAGCATGACCTTTGCTAAAAATGGGACATATGGAGTACACGAATTTGCCGGAACGGAAGTTAATCGAAATTCTGGCAAACTCAAGGGCCTCTCGGGGTACCTGCAATATCATCACGACACAATGGTCGGAGACAAAACCCAGCAAACTAGCGAGATGATCATCATCTTTGCAAGTCATTACACAACTCAGCAAGACAAAATTTGCTCATTGTAACACACAACCAAACTCATAACAGTCCATAATGACACATAGAACCAGATAATGCCCATGCTACTTGAGCTATTAACAACATCACAAAGCTAAAAAGTAAATACATGCACACAAGGACTTCTGTTACTGGACTGAGAAATTACTGACAGCCTTGTCGCATGTAACAAATTATGTTGCAACCTATGATCACTTGCTCAGGCTATAGACTAAAGAATAAACACAAAGAGCAGGATGGCTTGTCACACGCGTTCAACATCAACAAGAAACATCAACAAAGGGAATACACAGCCGCATGCCTCACTGTGAGCAGCCGGAGAACATATCAAAAATTAGCAGATAAATCTCAGTTTCGAACAGCACTATTCTCACTGCTTCTTTTAATACTACCAAGAAAGCAACTATGCATACAGGAACAGCGAGGACATAGGTTGCCCAGCCTACAATAGCAACTGAAAATCACAGGCTAGCACTCATACCAAGTTTAGCTAGTAAAATTGTCAACCTAGACATGCATATCATTGGATTCTCAAGAGGATGTAGTTTCTAAACATATATTTTTCATCACATATAATATAATACATATTTAGCTAGTTAAATTGTCAACCTAGAACTACGTGCATGCCTTATAAGCTGAGATGAAGGGGGTAGACTTCCTAACAATGTGATGCTAAACACCCATTTGTAGAGCAGTGTCAACAATTAGAATGCTATTACCACTAACTAGGGATAAATCTACTTTGGTAACCTCAAAATATTCTACTTTGGTAACCATTACATAAAAGAGACAACAATTATGACTAGATTGCAAAATATCAAAACAAGCATGTTGCAATCAATAGGTAAATCATTTCACCATAACAATGTAAGAACAAAAGTAACAACAGGATGATTGCAAAATTACTTTGTGATCCTGATTCAGAAAATAATTTAAATACCAGGTTTGGCATGGAAACATGACAGGCGTAATGTTGCAAATGCTTAGCCAAACTGTTCTGGACTCTCCACTCTACACATTTATGTTCAGATAAGAGCAACGTGACTAGAATTTAATGCACTCAAGATAACGCATATATTATGACAAGAAAAGATAGGCATAGCATTAGCAACCATCATGGATAAAGCTTTAATGTAAACAAATGTGAGCATGAATATAAACAACACATGGACACCAGTTACCAGCACCAGATCTTTAATCCAGTGTTTTCAGGGGCCGAGGGGAGCACGGGGCCAGGGGCCAGGGCGCGGCCAGGGCGTGGCCAGGGGACGAGGGGGGGGAAGGGGAACCGGTGCAGCTCACCGAGAGGAAGATGATGGCGAGCTCGTGCGGGGCCGGGGTTGAAGAGGTGACGTGGATCGACGGTGAGGCCGCGGCGGCCGGAGGTGGAAGAAGGTGCAGACGCCGTAGACGGTGGAGGCGTCGGTGTCATAGAGGCGCCGGAGACCTTGCCCTGCGAGACGGAGAAGGGGTCGTCAGCTGCGCAGGCGGGGGGCAAGGGGCGGAGGAGGGGCAAGGGGAGGAGGAGAATCGGGGAGGCGTACGGTGCTGCGTCGCTGCTTGGCGCCGATGACGGCGAGGAGGAAGGCGGGGGTGGAGTCCGGCGGGGGTCAAGGTGGCGGGGGTGGGTGTGCGGGGGCGCGGGGGCGGCGGGGGTGGAGTCCGGCGAGGGTCGGGGCAGTGGGGGTGGGGGCGCGGGGGCATGAGGGCGGCGGGGGTGGAGTCCGGCGAGGGTCGGAGCGGCGGGGGTGGGGGCGCGGGGGTGCGGGGGCGGCGGGGGTGGAGTCCGGCGAGGGTCGGGGTAGCACACGGGTGGTTCTGGCGAGGGAGAGAGGGACGAAGGGGATCTGGCGAGGGAGAGGGAGGAATTAGCTAGGGGGAAGCTTACTAATGGCGCACCACCCGTCGGTGCGCCATTAGAAATCTTTTTTTAATAGCAATGGCGCACCACCTGTCGGTGTGCCATTAGAAATCTTTTTTTGATAGCAATGGCGCACCACTGGGCCGGTGCGCCATTAGTATGTTTTTTATTATTATTTTTAAAAAATGAATATGAATATGAAGCAGTAATATTTTTTTATAAAAACAGTAATAATTCTTGTTTAACAACAATTGTAGTCTACACTTTTTTATTATTATTTTTTAGAAAATGAATATGAATATGAAACAGTAATAATTTTTTATAAAAACAGGAATAATTTTTTAAAAAATATCATCAAATTTGTTACTTGAAAATATCATCGGTGGCGGCGGTGGAGCGGGGGAGGGTGCGGGGGGTGCTCGTTGGCGGCGGTGGAGCGGGGGAGGGTGCGGGGGGCGGGTGCTCATCAGCGGCAGTGGAGCAGGGGAGGGTGCGGTGGGTTGTCGGCGGCGGTGGAGCTAGCGGGGGAGGGTGCGGGTGGGATCAAGATCGAGATGGAGGGGGATAGCGATTGAGATGGAGGGCCGGGGATCGAGATCGAGATGGAGGGGGAATCGAGATCGAGATGGAGGGGATCGAGATCGAGTGTCCTCATGAATTCAAAAAGTGCCCATGAAATTTAAAAATATTCATGACATCAAAAAGTGCCATGAAATACAATCGAGAAATGAAGACTACGATTTAAATACAATCGATCTTAGCTAGCTATCTGTTCACAATCTTCTTGCCCTTCTTTTTCGCAAATGGAGTTCTTCTGTGGAACGGACGTCCTTTAGGTAGGGTGGTCCTGCTTCTTCTTGTGGTGTGTGCTGCTACTTCATTGTCGTCGTCATGTTCGATCTTCGGGTCGCCATACTTGTCGAAGTCTTGCTCATTGGCTACTCCATCCATTCCGATGATCTTCCTTTTGCCTCTCCTCACGACAACACGACTGGGCTTTGACGGGTCGGTAATGAAGAAGCATTGGTCCACTTGGGAAGCCAGTACCCATGGCTCATTTTTCACGGTGACGTTTGCACCCGCGGTCTTGGATTTGGCTTCGGGTATAACCATGGTGGTGAAATACCGGTCTTCTTTTAGGACGCTCTTGGCCCATCTGACACGAAACATCGGGACCTTCTCTCCAGCGTAGCTCAGCTCCCAGATCTCCTCGAACCTTCCGTAGTATCTGTCCTTGTCGTTACCGGTGTAGGATTCCATCGTTACCCCGGAGTTCTGATAACCATCGCTCTTCATGTCCTTGTTCTTAGTGTAGAATGTGTAGCCGTTGATATCGTATGCCTGATAGGTCATCAGGTTGTGCTCGGCGCCGTGTGACAAGGCGAATATGAGATGTTCTTCTGCGGAAGAATCCTCGTGTAAAGGGTACGACAGAAGCTTCTGCTTGAACCAACACGTGAAACATGAGTTGTGCTCTTTGATTATATCTCCGTCCGTCCTCTGTTGGCCTCGTTCATTGTACGTCTTCTCAATAAAGGTTTTGTGCTCTACCACCCAAGGATCAACCACGTCTATGTGTTGTAGCGCGACTAGGTTTGCTCTTGCAAAGTCGGCGAGTCGACCCTCGAAGTCGACATGCATTTCGCGGCGACCCTCACGGTGACCCCATCCAGCGAGCCTGCCGAGGTGCCTGTTGACGGCAGACCAACAGGGTTCTCGATGCTGTAACATCCCTAGTCTGGTATGACCTAGGCTAGCTAGTCATTGGTGCATCATGTTTAAATCTCATTTAAATTTGAAATGAGGATTGGTGGAACCCTCAGAATCATTTTTTGAAAATGACCCAAATAAAAATTTCTCCAAAAGGGTCCAAGAAAATGCTCATGTTGCCCTCTGAAAATATTGGACAGAGATAAAAATCAAACCAATATTTTTAGGAGCTCATGGATATTTAATTTTGGCCATTTGGATTAATCCGATAATTATTTGCTTTGGATATATATTGTTATATATATGAAATATGGTCCAAAAATTATGCCATTTATAAAGGAGCTCTGGAATAATATAGTTAGCCCCTGCAAAAATTGGCATAAGTAAATAAATTGATTTAGTATTATTACTAAATCAAAACAAATGTCAGAAAAATTAGAAAACAAAAAAATAAAAGAAGGAGAAACCTTACCTGGGCTTCTGCGTGGCGTCGTCCGGCCGTTCCAGGGCGACGAGGAGGGCGCCAGGCAAGCAGGGAGGCTGGTGGCGTGGCGCGGTGGCGCGCGCGCGCCGGGCACGCTCCCCTCCCTCTGTCGAGGATGAAGACGACAGAGGAGGGGGCGGGCTGGGCCGCCTGCTGGCTGGGCCGGCCTGCTTCTGCCTGGCGCCACAGCACATACTTGCATGTTATGCGTACGTGTAATGTGTATTGCTATGTGTGGGATCTGACTATCTAGTTGTTTATCCTTAGTAGACTCTCTTACCGGGAAATGTCTCCTAGTGCTTCCACTGAGCCCTGGTAGCTTGCTACTGCTCCGGAACACTTAGGTTGGCCGGCATGTGTCCTTCCTCGATCCTATGTCTGTCCCTTCGGGGAAATGTCACGCGAGGAATACCGGAGTCCTGCTAGCCCGCTACAGCCCGGTTCACCGGAGTCCTGTTAGCCCAGTGCTACAGCCTGGATTCACTCACTGATGACCGACACGTTCGATGCTGGGTCATGGATGCCTGTCCCTGTAAGTTAGTGCCACTTTGGGTTTACGACTAGCCATGTCAGTCCGAGCTCTTTATCATATGGATGCTAGCGACACCATCATATACGTGTGCCAAAAGGCGCAAACGGTCCCGGGCAAAGGTAAGGCGACACCCGTGGGGATACCGTGCGTGAGGCCGCAAAGTGATATGAGGTGTTACATGCTAGATCGATGTGGCATTGAGTCGGGGTCCTGACATAGTCAGGCTTTCAGCCTTTTTCATTTATAGATGTCTGTACCCAGACATGTAATGCTTCCGCTTGTTGCTTGTATGCTCTGTATGATGGGTCTTGTGACCCCTGTTTGCAATAAATGCTATGATGGCTCTTCTGAGCCTTTATCTATTTGAGTTGTTGAGTTATGCTGTGATGCCATGTTGTACAGCACATACTTGCATGTTATGCGTACGTGTAATGTGTATTGCTATGTGTGGGATCTGACTATCTAGTTGTTTATCCTTAGTAGACTCTCTTACCGGGAAATGTCTCCTAGTGCTTCCACTGAGCCCTGGTAGCTTGCTACTGCTCCGGAACACTTAGGTTGGCCGGCATGTGTCCTTCCTCGATCCTGTGTCTGTCCCTTCGGGGAAATGTCACGCGAGGAATACCGGAGTCCTTCTAGCCCGCTACAGCCCGGTTCACCGGAGTCCTGTTAGCCCAGTGCTACAGCCTGGATTCACTCGCTGATGACCGACACGTTCGATGCTGGGTCATGGATGCCTGTCCCTGTAAGTTAGTGCCACTTTGGGTTTACGACTAGCCATGTCAGCCCGGGCTCTTTATCATATGGATGCTAGCGACACCATCATATACGTGTGCCAAAAGGCGCAAACGGTCCCGGGCAATGGTAAGGCGACACCCGTGGGGATACCGTGCGTGAGGCCGCAAAGTGATATGAGGTGTTACATGCTAGATCGATGTGGCATTGAGTCGGGGTCCTGACAGATGCCTAGATAATTCATGCAGTAGGAGATGCACTCTTCAGTCAGAAAGCCCCTGGCTATACTTCCCTCTGGACGTGACATGCTGCAAACGTATCCTTTGATGACACCATTCATCCTTTCGAACGGCATCATGTTGTGCAGGAACGTCGGCCCGAGTTGGATGATATCCTCCACGATATGGACCAGCAGATGCACCATAACATCGAAGAATGCGGGCGGGAAGTACATCTCAAGCTCGCATAGTATCACCACGATCTCTTCCTGTAGCCTTCTGAGTTGCCTCACGACAATCGACTTCCGAGAGATGACGTTGAAAAAGTTGCATAGGCCAAATAGCGTTTCACGGACGTGCGCGTCCGTGATCCCACGGATTGCAACTGGAAGTATCTGCGTCATCAGCACGTGACAGTCGTGAGACTTCATCCCGCTGAACTTCTGCTTCGCTGGGTCTAGGTATCTGCTTATCTTCCCCGCGTAACCGTAAGGAAGTTTTACTCCTACAAGGCAGGTGAAAAACTGCTCGATCTCCTCCTGACTTAGAGTGAAGCACGCGGGAGGGTAGTCATTTCCAGTCTTCTTGGCCTTTTTGCCTTTGCGACGACTTTATGTGTCCTGCTTCGCCTCATCATCATCATCATTAGCGTGAAGCTCCTGCCTGATGCCCATTGATTTCCAGTCTGCCCTTGCTTTCGGCCCATCTTTGGTCCTCTCTGGCATGTTGAGCAGGGTACCAAGCAGACACTCGCACACGTTCTTCGTGATATGCATGGCATCAAGGCTGTGAGGCACACGGTGGATCTTCCAGTACAGCAAGTCCCAGAAAACAGACCTCGTTTTCCATACCTTCAGCAGCGGCTCTGGCGCCTTTCGCTTCTTTCCCGACTCTAGCGCCTTTTGCTTCTTTCCCAGCAGTGGGCAATCTTTCCAATTTTTCAACAGCTCGTCTATTTCCTCGCCGCTCCTCGTACGCGGGCGTCTTCGGGGTTCAGTTTCACCATCGAACAGATCCTTGCGTTTCCTCCACGGGTCATCGGCTTGAAGCCACCTTCGATGTCCCATGAACACGGTTTTCGAAGACCCGGGATCTCTATCTAGCTGGCGATATGTTGTGTCATCCATGCACCTTACGCATCCAGAAAATCCGTGGACTACCTGCCCCGCGAGATATTCGTAACCGAGATAGTCGTGCACCGTCGTGAGTAGTGCGGCTCTCATAGAGAAATATTCTTTCTCTGCGGCATCCCACATATTGGCTGGTGTTTTCCACAGCGTGTCTAGCTCTTTCAGCAGCCCTAGATACAGATTGATGTCGTTCCCTGGTTGTTTTGGCCCTTCAATTAGCATACTCATGTGAATGTACTTCCTCTTCATGCACAACCAGGGGGAAGGTTGTACATCCACACAAACACAGGCCAGGTGCTATGTGTGCTTCTCTGGCTGCCAAACGGATTGACTCCATCGGTGCTCGCGCCCAGCACGATGTTCCTTGGATCCTTCCCAAATTCTGGGTATTCGAAGTTCAACGCTTGCCACTGGCTCGCATCCTTAGGGTGACTCGACATCTTGTCTTTTTTATTTATCTCCGGATCATTTACGTCATCTTCCCGCTTCTTCTCCTCCTTATCCGCGTGCCAACGTAGGACCTTTGCTACCTTAGGGTTCGCGAAATACCGCTGCAGATGAGGAGTGATCGGGAAGTACCACACCGATTTTCGAGGAGCTTTCTTCCTCTTCTTGTATCGAGTGACGCTGCACACCGGACATATGGTAGACTCCGCATGCTCGTCCCGATAAATGATGCAATTGTTCATGCACACATGGTATTTCACGTGCGGTAAATCCAGAGGACACACGATTTTCTTCGCCTCCTCGAAACTGGTCGGGCAGTTGTTCCCCTTGGGAAGACGTTCGTGCCAGAATGACATGTTCTCATTGAAGCATGCGTCGGTCATTTTGTGTTTTACCTTCATCTCTAGAGCCATGAGCGTTACTTTCAGGCGGGTATCCTCGGGCATGCATCCTTCATACAATGGAGTAACCGCGTCTATCTCTAGTTGATCCAGCTTGGCTTTCTCTCAGGCGGCAGCTCTTGCATTATCCGTCTGCTTGAGAAGCAGCTCTTGGATATGAGGGTCCTGCACCCAACCTCCATCACCGTCTGCTCCGGCATCTTCATCTTCATGATCATGCCCTTTGTCTTGATCTTCCTCATCATCATGTACGTCATCTTCTACATGATGACTGTGTACAGCATCACCGTCGTGATCATGTCCTGGAGATTCTTCGTCTTCTCGCCCGCCCTCGCCGCGGTGGTTGTCTTGTTGCCCTTCCTCATTTCTTGCCCGGCCCCCATGGACGACTTCATAGTCATCTTCATCACCTTGCCACCGATAGCCATCCATGAAACCACGCAAGAGCAGGTGGTCCCGCACCTGCTCAGAATCCGGGTCCGCAATAAGGCTCTTCAGCTTGCATCTTCGACATGGACATCTTATCTTCATCTCATTCTTTTGAAGCATCTCGGCCTTCGCGGAGCTCAAAAACCTATTCACGATGCCTTCGGTCATCGTGTGGACCATGGTCACCTGCGGGGTAGAGCAAAACGATATTTTAGAACCAAGAAAAAATTTGGCATGACCTTCCCTAAAAATAGGACCAAAAAGAATGCATAGTGCCAAAATTCTCGCCGAAACGGAAATGAATCAACATTCCGGCAAAATATTGGCAACTATCGAATTTCAAATACCGGTACCTGCAAACACAAACATATATGCAACACCACAAACATATGCAACAATACAAACATACATAGATCTAGCTAGTCCACAAAAAGTGCATGTGCATGTTGTTGGAGCGAGCTAGGGAGAAAAAAAGTAGATCTACAACATGAAGATAGCTTTCCCCTTACTTACCACTCAAAAAAAGGTAATTTCACCACTTAATTTTGATGAATCTACAGTAGTAGAAAAGGGGGCAACGGTCCAGGCCGGGCCAGCCCATTAGTCCCGGTTCTGTCCAGAACCGGGACCAATGGGTGCATTGGACCCGGTTCGTGAACCCCGGGGGCCGGCCGGGCCACGTGGGCCATTGGTCCCAGTTCGTCTGGACCTTTTGGTCCCGGTTGGTGGGACGAACCGGGACCAATGGGCCTCGCTCCTGGCCCACCACCATTGGTCCCGGCTGGAGGCATGAACCGGGACCAAAGGCTGCCCTTTAGTCCCGGTTCATGCCGCCAACCGGGACTAAAGGGTTGGTCCTTGTTGCGGCCAGAGTTTAGTCCCACCTTGCCAACCGAAGGGGGCTCAGACCGGTTTATAAGCCCCTCCCTCTCTGCCATGTTGAGCTCCTCTCAAAATGAAAATAGATGCCCTTATACAGGAAATTTAACCTAAATTCATACTGAATTTCTTTAAGTTAGTAGAAATTTATTATGAATTTAGGTTGAATTTTCTCTATAAGCGCATCTATGCTCATTTCTGAGTAGTTTTTTATATAGTTTTTTTTTCTTTTCTGCTATATTTATTTTTTTTCTTTTTATTTCTGAGTTGTAATAAGTCATTAAAAATAAGCATATATGCTCATTTTTTTAGTAAAGTTAATCACAACTATTTTTTCTTCTATTTATTTCTGAGTAGTTTTTTATATAGTTTTTTTCTTTCCTGCTATATTTATTTTTTTTCTTTTTATTTCTGAGTTGTAATAAGTCATTAAAAATAAGCATCTATGCTCATTTTTTAGTAAAATTAATCACAAATATTTTTTCTTCTATTTATTTTTGAGTTGTAATAAGTCATTAAAAATAAGCATCTATGCTCATGTTTTTCAGTAAAGTTAATCACAACTGTTTTTTTCTATTTTTTTCTGAGTTGTAATAAGTCATTAAAAATAAGCATCTATGCTCATTTTTTAGTAAAGTTAATCACAATTATTATTTTTTCTATTTATTTCTGAGTAGTTTTTTATATAGTTTTTTTTCTTTTCTGCTATATTTATTTTTTTCTTTTTATTTCTGAGTTGTAATAAGTCATTAAAAATAAAAAAGAGGTGCAATGCTCGTTAATTAGCTTCAAGTCTTTCGGAATAGTGTAAACTGCACTGCACACAGCTCCGTGCAGTCTACCCTAATCCTTAAGGCTTGAAGCTAAGCAACATGCAGGTGAGCATTGAGCCTCTTCTTCATCGTCTCTACACTCAGGGCTTATAAACCGCTGCGAGTGCCTCTCGCTTGGCGAGGTGGGACTAATTAAAACCAGTTGCAGAAAGAATCAACTAAAAAACAGCTGCAGAAAATAAATAAGTAATTAGACGGGTGCATTGGAACCGGTTGGTGGCACCAACCGGTACCAATCCCCCTCTTTGGTCCCGGTTGGTAGCACCAACCGGTACAAATGCCCCTCTTTTGTCCCGGTTGGAGCCACCAATCGGGACTAAAGGTCTTTGTTTCCCGCCCTTTGGGCTGCTAAAAAGAGGCCTTTGGTCCCGGTTTGTGGCACCAACCAGGACTAAAGGCTGCAGTGGTCCCGGTTTGTGGCATGAACTGGGACCAAAGCATTTGCTATATAAGTAGCACTTAGCGCGCCGTCCTCCTCTCCCGACTTTGATCTCTCCTCCTCCTCTCCCGACGCCGCTCGCCGTTGCTGCCCCACCCTGACGCCGTCGCCGCCCCGCCCCGCCCGCGCACCGTCGCCGCCCGCCCTGCCGCCCCGACGTCGCCGCCCCGGCCCGCGGCCGCCTCGACGTCGTCGCCGCCCCGCGACGCACCTCGCCGTCGCCGGCCGTGAGCAACTTTTTTTATTTTTGTTAGATTTTTTTAGATTTTTTTGTGCTTCATAGATTTTTTTTGTTAGATTAGATTGTAGTAATTTAGATATGTAGTTCATATTGTGTAATTTAGATTATGTAATTAATTAGTTCATATTATGTTAGATTTTTTTCTGTTAATAGATTTTTTTTTGGTGATATTATTGTTGAATATGCATGTTTAGTGATATTATTGTTAATAGATCTTTTTGTTAGATTAGATGTGTAGTAATTTAGATATGTAGTTCATATTGTGTAATTTAGATTATGTAATTAATTTGTTCATATTATGTTAGATTTTTTTCTATTAATAGATTTTTTTGGTGATATTATTGTTGAATATGCATGTTTGGTGATATTATTGTTAATAGATCTTTTTGTTAGATTAGATGTGTAGTAATTTAGATATGTAGTTCATATTGTGTAATTTAGATTGTGTAATTAATTTGTTCATTTTAGTAAGTACTATTTTATTTTATTTATAGTAAGTGCTTCATATATAGTTGAACTAGCTAGTTGATTTAATAAACTAATTTATTTTACTATATGTAGAAGTATTTTGTTTTTAGTAAGTACTACTTTATTTATTTATAGTATGTGCTTAGTAGTTGAACTAGATAGTTGATTTAATTAATAAAACTACTTTATTTAACTATATATAGAAGTAGTTCCCGCATCGACGTCGGCGATGCCTATCCCGCATCCTCGTCGTCGTCGACTCGGCGGTGGAGTCCTGCTTGATCAGGGCCATGTTCGGGACTGGGCTTCGTCGGGCTGGTATTGGGAGGTGCTACCTTCCGGGGGACGTAGGTTGGTGAGGAGGCAGCCCGTTGTTGACCTGATCCTTGTTTGGTGGAGGTCGCGTGGGCCAGTGACGGTGCTGAGGCTTCCGGACACGTCACCGTGTCAGCGAGGAGGACGAGCACGTCCGTCGCTACATGGTTGCATTGGAGGGCAGGTTCGACAATACCTGGCAGGTTCTTCAGGGATCTCACTAGAGCTATGATCCTGTGATGGTCCCTTATCTTTGGGTGTCCACCGCCCGCGTCGATACCCTTCGGGCGCTACGGTTCTAGTTGTATTAGTGATGCTATATTAGTGATAATATTCGACGATGTACGGACACCAAGAGATGATGTACTTTTGCTTATAATTATTGAATGCATGCTAATTTGAATACTACTTTATTTTATGATTTGGTTTTGCTTATTTTATGATTTGGTTTTGCTTATTGAATGCTCATATTGGATAAGTTCTCCTTCATTCCCGTGTGCTAGACAATTTGGTGTAATAATGCACTCGGGAATGAGAGGAGCTACGTACATCACCGATAGTCAACCCGTGATTAATAATCTAGTTTAATATTTAAATTATGAACATAGGCCGGAAATGTCGTACTCGGACGATGAAAACCGCCCGGGGGAGTGCGACTGGTGCCACGACGACCGAGGTATATGCGACAGGTTCATTGAGCTGGACGAAGATCGGCGCTTCAGCATTAAGCTCGAGGAGACCTTCGATGTTCATACGGTACGCAACAACGATAATAGTTTTTTTCGTAATTAAGCATGACTTCAACTATTTTAACGTGTATTTTTCATCTTTTCCAATTCGACTAGCTTATCCCATGCTTTGCAAGACGCTATGTCTTGGAGAGGATGGGTTTTGAAGACCATGAAAGTTTCGAAACCAAAACAATTATCCTAAGTACCCATCATGGTGTGGATTTTCAAGTAAAGTTGGACAGTGCTCAGAGTGTAACCCATTTTGGTTGCAAAAATTGGGAAGCACTTTGCAAGATGTATGGTCTTGATGAGGGTATGCTTGTCACCATGGATCTTGGTGATCCTACAATCGAGCAAGAGAGACCTTCGATTTGGGTCCTTGTGGATACACCTCCAATTCTTCCCCCATGTGAGCTTAACATAGTTATTAAGTAATTTATATTGTTTATTTCAAAATAGTTGATAACTTATTTCCATTGACAACTTATTTTCATTCTTCAAAGAATGTGCGGAAGATGGTAGACAGAACCTACTACACCGAAGGCTCCGAATTAACTTATCAGGAGAAAAATCATCTGGTTGCATTTTGTACTGATCTTGAGAATTACAATATCTACAATCAAACTCCTCAACATTATGGTCAATACGTGCCACTAGTGCACGTGTTGAACTACGGTAACTACCATGGAGATACCCTGGTAAGATTTTTTACTATTACAACATCCGTGCATCTTTTTGCACACTTCTAAAACTAGTACATCATTGCTAACTACAAAGTTATTACTATGTTTTTCAACAGATAATCCCGAATGATTGTGTGCCTCATCTGATGTATATGCACAGTACCCTTCATGTTTTGAACATACAACCAGGTCTTCCTACGAATCTCAACTGTCCATGCCGGGTTTCTAAAAGAAGTGGAGACATGACAATCAAAGAATGGAAAAAATGTATGGACAGTCGTAAGGAGCTTCTTGGAAGCAAAAGGCAGCGAAGGGCAAGAATTGGAGACAGGATGATCGCCATTCTTCATAATGGAGAGTCAGGGTCTATATTGTTTTATGCTATTTTACCTTAAGGGTGTTTAGGTCCTACCTGATACTCATGATCATGTGCTAAAAACAATTATGTAGGGTTGGGTTCGATGACTATGAGGATGATGATCGTATGACTTATTATTAATAACGAGTAGAAGTTGTATGATGATGCATGATTAGTAGGAATTGTTATTATATATGATGATGTATGATGCGAGCATGCATGAGTTGTTATATCAGCGGGTGAAATGAACATAGCAGCAGCGTTGGTAAACCAAGGACGAAGATATAAGAGAGGACACTTCTCTCTATTAGCTAGCTAATAACAACCTAAAAATAACACTGAAAACCCCTAAAGCAGCCACTTTTCTAAAAAAATGGACTTTTGGTCCCGGTTGGTGCCACCAACCGGGACCAAAGGCCCCCCTGACTGGGCTCGGCAGACCGGCCACGTGGAGGCACATCTGTCTCGGTTCGTGTTTGAACCGGGACTAATGGGTGAAGGTATTAGCAACGACCCATTAGTCCCGGTTCATGAACCGGGACTAAAGGCCCTTATGAACCGGGACTAAAGGCCCTTACGAACCGGGTCTAATAGGTGTTTTTCTACTAGTGCTATGGTGCAAATGAGGTGAGGAGGAGGAGGCAGCCGACAAGCTTGGAGAAGGAGGTGGAGGGAATGAAGTGGGGAAAGTGAGTGGGTAGGTGTGGCTGTCCAAAATATCTTGTTGGTCCCAGGTTACTAATGGCGCACCACCTCCAAATGCGCCATTAGTAACCCTGGTTACTAATGGCGCACCTGCAGGTGGTGCGCCATTAGTAGTTTTGCAAAAAAGTAAAATATATATATATATACTAATGGCGCACCATGGCATAGTGCGCCATTACTAGTTTAAACTAGTAATGGCGCACTATGACACGGTGCGCCATTAGTAGTTTTGCAAAAAAAAAGAATAAAAAAAGAATACAATACTAGCGCACTCTGTGGCTGGTGCACCATTACTAGTGGCGCACCTTGTGTCCGGTGCGCCATTAGTGTTTTCCACACTAATGGCGCATCACCAAATGGTGCGCCATTAGTATATAGTAGTGGCGCACTACTTCTCTGGTGCGCCATTAGTGTCAATTTCATCTATAGCCCTTTTCCTAGTAGTGTGGCCTTGCAGCAGCAGCGGCGGCGACTTTGCTAGGGTTTCGAGCGAGGGAGGGGGTATGTGCGCGCGTGTGCGCGCTGATGTCTGCTAGAACTACGTCGGTATTTCCCCAAAGAGGAAGGGATGATGCAGTATAGTGACGGTAGATATTTCCCTCAGTGATGAGACCAAGGTTATCGAACCAGTAGAAGAACCTCCTCACACCATGTAAATAGCACTTGCACACAAATAACAAATACTTGCAACCCGACGTGTTGAAGGGGTTGTCAATCCCTTTCGGGTACGGCGCCTCAAGATAGACAAATAACATGAGGTAAAAGTGATAGATAGGATAAATAGATCGTGGAACAAATAAATTGTAGTAAGGTATTTTTGTATTTTTGGTTTAATAGATCTGAAAATAAATGCAAAGTACAATAGATCGCAAAGGCACATCTTCCCGTTGCAAGATAAATTGATCAAGTTGGCCAATAAAACCAAATATCAGAGAAGAAATATGAGGCTATAAGCAATCATGCATATAAGAGATCAAAGAAGACTCAAATAACTTTCATGGATAAAAACATAGATCTGATCATAAACTCATAGTTCATCGGATCCCAACAAACACACCGCAAAAAGGCTTACATCATATGGATCTCTAAGAGACCATTGTATTGATAATCAAGAGAGAGAGAGAGAGAGAAAGAGAGAGAGAGGAATCCATCTAGCTACTAACTACGGACCCGTAGGTCTACAAAGAACTACTCACGCATCATCGGAGAGGCACCAATGGAAGTGGTGAACCCCTCTGTGATGGTGTCTAGATTGGATCTGGTGGTTCTGGACTCTGCGACGGCTGGAATTGATTTTCGTTGACTCCCCTAGGGTTTCTGCAATATTGGGGTATTTATAGAGCAAAGAGGCGGTTCAGGGGGCACCCGAGGTGGGCACAACCCACCAGGGCGCACCTGGGCCTCCTGGCGTGCCTTGGTGGGTACGGCCCTCCTCGAGGCACCCCCTAGGTGCAGCCTTGGCCCACTGGATGTCTTCTGGCCCCAAAAAAATCCTCAAAAAGTTTTGCTCCTTTTGCACTCCGTTTGGTATTGATTTCATGCGATGTAAAAAACATGCAGAAAACAGCAACTGGCACTGGGCACTATGTCAATAGGTTAGTACCAAAAAATGATATAAAATGACTATAAAATGATTGTAAAACATCTAAGAATAATAATATAACAACATGGAACAATCAAAAATTATAGATACGTTGGAGACATATCAGCATCCCCAAGCTTAATTCCTGCTCGTCCTCGAGTAGGTAAATGATAAAAATAGAATTTTTTATGTGGAATGTTGCCTAACATGTTCATCGCATTTCTTTTCTTTATAGCATGAACATATGGACTTATATATGACTTAAAGCAATAGTCTAGTTTTGACATGAAGACTTTAATACTCAAGCATACCAACAAGCAACCATGTCTTTCCAAATATCAACACTAAAGCAAGTTATCCCTAGCCCATTATGCTCAATCATTGATCCATTCATGAAACATACTCGAATATTAGCTACACCCAATGTTCAAATACGATCATAGTGCCCCTTAGTTGGTGCTTTATAAGAGAAAGTGGAGACTCAAATTCAAAATAAAAATTTGCATAAGTAAAAGTAAGGCCCTTCGCGGAGGGAAGTAGGGATTTGTAGAGGTGCCAGAGCTCAAAGCTTAAATTGAGAGATAAAAAAATATTTTGGGAGGCATACTTTTCCCGCCACCGAAAACGACTTAGATATCTCAACACTTGCCATGCTAGATACATCATAGACACTTCCCAAATAGAAAATAAAGTTTATTCCTTTTTCCACCATACTTTCACTTTCCATAGCTAGCTGAATCCACAGTTGCCCTCCATACCAACACTTTCCAAGAAATTTATTATTTGACAACATAAAGTAAATTAATTTTTCATTTCGAGACTAGGCACCCCTAATACCTCTGTCGTACTCTTGTGCAATGACAAGTGAATAAACACTCAACATGAGAATAACACATCTAGCATGGGAAATATTGGTCACCCTTCACCGCCTCGCGAGCGATAGAGCACACAAAAGAAAAATTTATTTTGAAAATTAGAGTTGGCACATGCAAATTTGCTTAGAACAGCATGGAAATACCACATATAGGTAGGTATAGTGGACTCATAAGGCAAAATAGTTTAAAGGGTTTTGGATGCACAAGTAGTGATCATACTTAGTGCAAATTGAAGGCTAGCAAAAGCGACCAACCAAAAAGCGGAAAATCTCGTACCCAAGCATTAAGCATAAGTAACACCGAATAATGCACCATAAGTAGGATACAAATTTCATTGCATAACTATTGACTTTCTTGCTTGTATAGGGAATCACAAATCTTAATATCAATATTCTTACTAAAGCACAATTACTCATCAACATGACTCACATATCATATTGTCATATCTCAAAACTATTACTAAGAACCAAGTTTATTTTGCCCAATGATCTTCATGAAAGTTTTTATTATAGCCTCCTTGGATATCTATCACTTTGGGACTATTTTCATATGTTGCTTTTGATAAGCCCAAACAAATATAAGTGAAGATCATGAGCATAATTTTTCTTTCTCTCAAAATAATCTAAGTGAAGCAAGAGAGAATTTCTGAAAAAATTACTAACTCCCAAATAAATCTAAGTGAATCACAAGAGCATTTCTTCAAAAATAACAAAGCACACCGTGCTCAAAAAGATATAAGTGAAGCACTAGAGCAAATCCATGGCTCTAAAAATTTAAGTGAAGCATAGGAGCATGCATAGCATAATTTTTGGCTCTCTCAAAAGGGTGTGTCCAGAAAGGATTCAACACTTAAAACACAAAGCCAAACAAGCAAAGACTCATATCATACAAGACGCTCCAAGCAAAACTCATAATATGTGACGAATAAAAATATAGCTTCAAGTAAAATACTGATGGTTGTCAAAAGAAAGCGGGGATGCCACTCGGGGGCATCCACAATCTTAGTTGATTGCTACTTCTTTGAATATCTTGGGGTGCCTCAGGCATCCCCAAGCTTAGCCTTTTGCTAATCCTTATTCCTTCATCCATCGTAAGATCACCCAAAACTTTAAAACTTCAATCACACAAAACTCAAACAAAAACTTCATGAGATCCGTTAGTATAAGAAAGCAAACCACAACTATAAGTACTGTAGAAATCTATTCATATTTTGAATTTGAACTATATCTACTGTATTCCAACTTTTCTATGACAAAAACTCATCCAAGAAAACCATAGAATCATCAAAACAAGCACACAACGCAAAAAAAAACAGAATCTGTCAAAAACAGAACAGTCTGTAGCAATCCAAATATTTCGAATACTTCTGTAACTCCAAAAATTCTGAAATAAACTGGTGGATGTGAGAAATTTTTCTATTAATCTTCTTAAGAAATAATAAACTCAAAATCACTCTTCTGTTAAAAATGAAAAATAATCTCGTGAGTGCAAAAGTTTCTGTTTTTCTGCAAGATCAAATCAACTTTCACCCAAATCTTCCCAAAGGCCTTGCTTGGCACAAACACTTACTAAAACACAAAAAACATAATCATGACAGTACCATAATTGTGCTAACACACAAGAACAGAAAACAAAAAGCAAAAATAAATTGTATTCATCAGGTTGCCTCCCAACAAGCGCTATCGTTTTACGACCCTTGCTAGGCATAAGATTTTCTTGATGCTCACACGAAAGATGAGAACTGAAACACAAAAAGAGCATCATAAAACATGTGACAGACACACTTAAGTCTAACATACTTCTTCTGCATAGGCATCTTATAAGTAAAGAAATTATCAAGGCAAGCAAAAACTAGCATAAGCAAGAAAGAAGAAAGAGACAATAACAATCTCAACATGAAGAGAGGTAATTTAGTAACATGAAAAATTCTACAACCATATTTTCCTCTCTCATAATAATTACATGTAGGATCATAAGCAAATTCAACACTATAGCTATCACATAACATATTCTCAACACGATCCACATGCATGCGAAGTTGACACTCTTCCAAAATAGTGGGATTAACATTAAGGGATAATTGATTTTATACCCCTAGTTGGGTCACACTCGGCAGGTTTACCCCTAGTTTCCGAAAACACTTGTTCCTGCCCAAACCACTTTGCTCCTCTTATGCTTTTGCCCTTTGACCGTTTGACCATCACTTTGAAAACTTCATAAAAAATTCATACTAACTCAGAAAAATTCGAATAAGATATCAAAATGTTCAGAAAAGCATCACCTATATGTGCATGTCATTTGCATTCACGAAAAAAGTGTTGGCCAGTCCCCATCTAAGTTTTAGCTCATATGATCTTAGCATGAACAGTAAAATCTTAAAAAATCTAAAAATTCTATAAAAAAAATTGGTGGCAAACTTTGACCAATGTTTTGAGTGCTTGCCAAGTTTCATAAGGGAATGACATTCGTGGAAGTCGTGGCAAAAAAATAAAAATCAATGCTCCAAAATTTCTTTTTTTGCCACGACTTTCACGAATGTCATTTCCTTATGAAACTTGGCAAGCACTCAAAACATTAGTCAAAGTTTGCCACCAAATTTTTTTTAGAATTTTTAGAAATTTATTAGATTTTACTATTCATGCTAAGATCATTTGAGCTAAAACTGAAATGAGGACTGGCCAACACTTTTTTTATGAATGAAAATGACATGCACATATAGGTGATACTTTTCTGAACATTTTGATATCTTATTTGAATTTTTCTGAGTTAGTATGAATTTTTTATGAAGTTTTCAAAATGATGATCAAACGGTCAAAGGGCAAAAGCATAAGAGGAGCAAAGTGGTTTGGGCAAGAACAGGTGTATTCGGAAACTAGGGGTAAACCTGCCGAGTGGGACACAACTAAGGGCACCAAATTAATTATCACTAACATTAACTAAAGTCATGACCTCTCCAAACCCACTTTTATCAAAAAATTCATAAAATTGAATGCTCTCCAAATATGTGGGATCTAAAGTTGACACTCTTCCAAACCCACTTTCAATATTATTGCAAACATTATTATCAATATCATATTCATCATGAGGCTTAAATAAATTTTCAAGATCATAAGAAGAATCACCCCAATCATGATCATTAGAATAAGTAGCGAACATAGCAAAATTAGCATCCCCAAGCTTGGGGTTTTGCATATCATTAACACAACTAACATTAATAGAATTTATAATAAGATCATTGCAATCATGCTTTTCAATCAAGGAGCTATCATGAATGACTTCATCAATTTCTTCTTTCAACACTTCATCACAATTTTCAGATTCATAAATCTCAAGCAAAACTTCATAAAGATAATCTATTGAACTCAATTGACTAGCAATTGGTTCATCATAATTGGATCTTTGGAAAAGATTAGAAAGTTGATGAGGATCCATATCAATATATTTTTGGCAAGCAGAGATGCAAGCAAATAGAAGGCACATGGCAACACAAGCAAACATGAGATCTGACGAGAAAACGGCGAACGAAAAAGAGGGCAAATAAAATGGTAAATTTTTGTGAAGTGGGGGAGAGGAAAACGAGAGGCAAATGGGAAATAATGTAAATTGCAAGGAGATGAGATTTGTGATTAGGAACCTGGTTCATGTTGAAAATCCTCCCCGGCAACGACGCCAGAAATTCCTTTTGATGTCTGCTAGAACTACGTCGGTATTTCCCCAAAGAGGAAGGGATGATGTAAGTATAGCGATGGTAGGTATTTCCCTCAATGATGGGACCAAGGTTATCGAACCAGTAGGAGAACCTCCTCACACCACGTAAATAGCACATGCACACAAATAACAAATACTCGCAACCCGACGTGTTAAAGGGATTGTCAATCCCTTTCAGGTACGGCGCCTCAAGACAGGCAATAACGTGAGGTAAAAATGATAGATAGGATAAATAGATTGCAAAACAAATAAATTGCAGTAAGATATTTTTGTATTTTTGGTTTAATAGATCTGAAAATAAATGCAAAGGAAAATAGATCACAAAGGCAAATATGATGAAAAGAGACCCAGGGGCCATAGGTTTCACTAGTGGCTTCTATCAAGAAAAATAGCAAACGGTGGGAAAACAATTATTGTTGGGCAATTGATAGAACTTCAAATAATCATGACTATATCCTGGCAATAATCATGATATAAGAATCATGTCCAAGATTAGTAGACCGACTCCTGCATGCATCTACTACTATTACTCCACACATAGACCGCTATCCAGCATGCATCTTGTGATGCCCCCGATTCAATCATACACTAATCATACACGCAAATATATACGATCAAGATCAGGGACTCACGGGAAGATATCACAACACAACTCTAGACACAAATTAAAATAATACAAACTTTATATTACAAACCAGGGGCCTCGAGGGCTCGAATACATAAGCTCGAATATACAAGAGTCAACGGAAGCAATAATATCTGAGTACAGACATAGGTTAGACAAGTTTGCCCTAAGAAGGCTAGCACAAAAGCAACATTGATCGAAAAGGCAAGGCCTCCTACCTGGGAGCCTCCTAACTACTCCTGGTCGTCGGCGGCCTCCGTGTAGTAGTAGGCATCCTCGGGGTAGTAGTAGTAGTTGGTGGTGTCGTCTGGCTCCTGGGCTCCACCATCTGGTTGCAGCATCCTAGAAGAATGGAAAGAGGTGGAAAAAGGGGAGCAAAGCAACCGCGAGTACTCATCCAAAGTACTCGCAAGCAAGGATCTACACTACATATGCAACATTATCAAAGGTAGGTTGTATGTATGGACTGGGCTGCAGAAATGCCAGAATAAGGAGAAGGCCTAGTCCTATCGAAGACTAACATCTTCTAAAAACCACCATCTTGCAGCAAACAGGAGGGAGTAGAGTAGCATAAAGTAAAGTAGTAGTAGTGTAATCAACCTCGGCCAGAGATCCTTTCTCAACTCCCTGCGAGAAAGAAATCTCAGAGTCGTACTATCCATTTCTCATCACAATCCAATTCTTATCACAAGTATCCAGTTCTAGTTGTATCGATCGAAATACAACTCCAAGTGTCCGTTACCATAGGACAGGCTATCTATAGATGTTTTCTTCCCTGCAGGGGTGCACCAACTTACCCACCACGCTCGATTAATTCCGGCCGGACACACTTTCCTGGGTCATGCCCGGCCTCGGCCAAACAATACGCCGCAACTCGACCTAGGCTTAATAGAGAGGTCAACACGCCGGACTAAACCTATGCCCCCAGGGGTCATGGGACATCTCCCCGGGAACTCCTGCACGTTGTGTGGGCGGCCGGTGAGTAGACCTAGCTACCTCGTTCAAAAAGGCAAGTGCTTACCAGTCCAACCAGATGCATGCCGCTCAGTCGCTGACGTCTATTAAGCTTCGACTGATGCATACGATGCAGAACGCCCATACTATGCCCACGTGATGGTTAGTGCTATCAGGCCAGAGGCCCCTCGGATCAAATATCCAAATCGTAGTGGATTAGGAACGCGCGGTAACAAGCAGAGACTCACAAAAGATGTGACCCCCATTGCCCCGTCTCGAGGACTTGCGGCAAGGGCTAGGGATGCCCGGCCACGCCTCGTAATTATCTCGCGGGCACCCTCCAGGTCAACCCGTCTCCACATCACTCGCGGGTACCCCTCAGGGTCGACCCGCCTTTCCAAGTAACAGTTGTAAAGTCCAAGTATCTGTGTGTCCAAACATCAAGGGGAAAACCCGAGGAATCACCCCCAGCGGATTCCACTCGATGTAATCATCAAGGTGAACGTAAGAGGATCCACCGTCGAGGTTCACACTTGAGGGGTTGCACGACAAAGTCGTACCGGAAGTGGTTAAGGCGGAATCACCCTCGATGACCACGACCGAATAACTACACTACCGGGTTAACATCAGAAGTGCTGATGAGGTCTCACCCTCGGCACCCGATAGTAACCCAGTAGTGCCGAACAACTAAGGGGAAGTGATGTGCGGTGCCGGGGCCTAGTCTTCGATCCCGTTGATCGGGTCTTCGATGATGAAGCGGGGGCAACAAGGACAAGGTGGGGGTCACTGATGGATCACTAACCAACCTATACTAAGCAGTTTAGGATAAGTAGGTAAGGTACACCAGCAGATACAAAAGCAGGCTATGCATCAGAATAGAAGCAAACAATAACATTAGCAAAATCTAATGCAAGCATGAGAGAATGGAATGGGCGATATCGGGATGATCAAAGGGGGGGCTGGCCTGGTTGCTCTGGCAAGGAGGGGTTGTCGCCGACGTAGTCGATCACAGGGACAGCAGCGGCCTCGAGGTCTACCAAAGAGAAGAGGGGGAACAAACAGTAAATATAAAGCAAACATATCACCACAAAGCATAACGTGGCAATATGCTGTACCTGTTGTGACCTAACGTATGGCTACGATAAAGGTGAAGGGGGGAATTCGACCGGGAATGTATTCCCGGTTCCAAACCTGTGTCAAACAAATGACCGAAGGGGAATGTTCCATGTTTAGATAGTTAGAAGCATCTGACAGGTATGTGGTTAGCGTATTCGGGTTCGTCTCGTCGTTCTGAGCAACTTTCATGTATAAAGTTTTTCCGTCCGAGCTACGGTTTATTTTTTGTGAATTTCTAAAGTTTAAAGAATTTTTTAATTTATTTAATTTGAATTATAAACAGTGAAATGTCTTTTTAAACTCAGCAGGGGGTTAGTCACACTCAAAGACATGTGGGGTCAAGGAGCTGGGTTGACTCAATCAACACCTTTACTAGTCAACCAATGAACAGTGCATTGGGCCCTACTTGTCATTGGCACAAACTTTTAATTAGGCTTTTAAATAAAAGGGGCCACATGTCATCTGTACATAGACTATTCTAGCCAGTAATTAACACCTAGTAGTACTAATCTAAGCAAGGGCCAGCCACTACTCCGGCCACGTGCACGACGCACACACACAGCACACACAAGTTAGTAGGCTAGGAGTTAGTAACATAAGATGTCATTTTGTGATTTTTGTAGGATTTAATCTAATCATCAAAAGGATTTGATTCAGTGGGATAAAATGGAGTTTGTCATGTATACTTTCTAGTCAAATTATTTTAGGCCTGTTAGTAGTTGTTTAACCGCTGATTAAAGGCTGTCAAGGGGGTTAGTCATTGTGGAAACTAGAAGACATCCCGCGCGTTGCGGCTGGACTTTGTAGAATGTAACTATAGTGGGTACAAAACTTTATAATCAAAAGCAATGTATAGAAGAGAAATAATTATTGAAAATATTTAGGTTCAAGATCTCAATACTAACATTAGTTCCTCAAAATGCATGTTGACCTATATTCTACGGACCTCGAGCGGTGTACCGAACAAAACATACTCCCTCCGTCCGGAAATACTTGTCGGGGTAATGGATGTATCTATACACATTTTAGTTCTAGATACATCCATTTTTATGCATTTCTCCGACAAGTATTTCCGGACGGAGGGAGTAGGTTTTTATTTGAAGTAGAAATTACTTAGCACCAGTACCAATAGCATGCCTGGGCATCAAATTGTTCTGATGAAATGCTACAGTTCCTTCATAGCCATATTGTTCAACACACCAACTATGAGGGTGTAGGTACTATCACTAACGTGTGATGCTTCAGATGTGTAGTAATGCAAGATTGTTCTGTAACCTGAGAAACTGATGCGAATAATATGATCATTTGTGATCAGTGGAACTAATGTGGCTATTGGTTTATTTGGTAATTAATTCATAAATGGAAAACTATAGTTATTAAGGACAATATCAAACATTTTTAATCAGGGATTGCACACCTTGAAGTGCAGAAATGACTAAAGAGGCTTTAATTAGAAATGCCCGCAAACACGTTGCATGGTAGAAGAGAAATCAATCAGTATGATAATCAAGCATACATTAATGGTCAATGTACAGTTATCAATTTGCAAGCTGCAAGTCAATAACAGATATAAAAAAATACCCCGTCAATAATCCGTGGAAGTGTCTAAAGGACTGAAACTGTATTATGGAATGCATCCATTCGCTGGAATAAGAAAATTGCTATGACTTCCATTGTATAAAATAAAAAGCAAAATTGTAAGAAACCCGATCCTGTAGATGAAGCATAAGACATGGTTTCGGCCATTGCACTATAGTTGCATACAAAAATAGAATTGAGTTAGCCGTCCTGTAAGGTATGGAACAAAGCATTCAGGAATAAGATTAGATCAACTTAAAATCTTGATGTAATGGAAATATTGATGTGGCAGAACTCCAGAAGGAACTCCATAACTGGCTTGTGTAATCTGAGCACACAACATTGTATAGATCTTAAGAAATATGGCTTGATTATTTGCAGAAAATGTCTTGAGTATCTAACATGCATGGGTAAATGTCAGGTCGATTAGACAGATTATTAGTACTAAGCTATCAGGTGATATAACTGCAGCCGGGAAGAATAATATAAAATTTGCAGCTGGAAAGTACTCTCACCTGAATAGAGTTGTGATGTACCTCGCAACAAAAAAAAGAATAGAGTTGTGATGTGCGTGAGGGGAAGAAGTTGTCTGTACATTATCCATTGATGCATAGCAACACACTCCAGCAAGAAGTTTGATTATCAGTCGTTCATGCATACATGATATACACATGTATTTGAGAGAAACTTGGATAATAAAGGATGCAAAAGGAGAGGAGGGCGACACCTGGAAAGGGATATGCATATCCATGCCATTTAGGAGTGGTTCAGGGAAGCGCAATCAGAGAGGGGAAATGAGCATGTTAACTGATGCCTGATGCGAGCGAGTGGTGAATCACAACAGGGAGCCAGCGTGGCAGCGTCCACATGAGAGAGATGTGCGTAGACATGTCACATGTGGTGGTTCATCTTGGTGGAACTATGGAAGAGGAACAGCACGAGGGTGTAGGAGGGACCGAGGGAGTGGAGGAAAGGGAGAAGACACTGAGGTTGCAGAAGGTGGAGAGAGATAAATAATCAATAGAAACGCTCTGGGGCCCGCAGAAAAAATAGAAACGCTCTGGGGAAGACGCTCCGTTGCGCAGGGGAATCCTTTCGGGGGAAAAAGAAGCTGGACCGACGATGACCAAGAGGATGACGGATTGGGTGGGGGAGTTAATGGGCCAGGATTCAAACAACCCACGTAGTCGGGGAAGGCATGGACTCCTCCTCTACCGTGCAGGCTGTTAGACTATGTATAGCTTCCGTACCTATGTACGTATTGTAACAGAACCATTATATATAATGACATAAGCCACCCCTAAAGGGTTGTGCTGGTTCCCAAAACTTATTGTCTTACATGGTATCACGCTAGGTTACGATCGCTTCCGCTTCTAAACCCTAATACCCGCACCGCCGCCGCAGCCGCCGCCGCCTTCACCGCCGCCGCTGCACCACCGATCGCGCGGCCGCCATGTCGAGCGCCGCCACCACCGGTTCCACTGCTGCGGGCTTCCTCCCGGCCTCTCTTGCGGCTCTGCTCAACCTCCCGCTCGATGCCGTCTCCGTTCCCGCTCCGATCGGGACAAGGAGCATCGGCTCCGTCTTCTCCACGCCGCCGGCGCCCTCGCTCGGGCGTGATCTCGTGGTCCACATCGCGGCGCCGCCGTCCGCTGCGGACTCCGCAGGCGTCGTCCCGCCGCTCCTGCCGCAAGCGGATCACACCGCCCCGCTGGCGGGGTTGGCGGCGTCCGCCCCGGCTGCGGGCCTTGCGGCGTCCGCACCGGCCGTGAGCTTTGCGGCGCCCGCCCTGGCTGCGGTCCCGCCTCCTCCCGCATCGGCTTCGGTGCCTCCGGCTGCCTCCATGGTGTTTGCACCCCAGGCAGCCTCCTCGATGGGATCGTCTTCGTCGCCGCCGTTTCACTTCGGTCATCTCATCACCATCAAGCTCTCCGCCGACAACTACATCTTCTGGTGTGCGCAGGTTCTCCCGCTCTTGAGGAGTCACTACCTGCTAGGCTACGTCGACGGATCGCTTCCCTGCCCACCCGCGCTGGTAGACAGCGTGCACAATCCGGTCTACAATCCGGCCCATCGCGTCTGGACGGGGCAGGACCAGGCGAACCTCTCCTCCATCCAGGGGTCGCTCTCGCCGGCAGTTGCCGGCCTTGTTGTCTTCGCGAAGACGTCTCATGAGGCCTGGACCATCCTTGAGCGCACCTTTGCAGCGCAGTCCCAGGCTCGTGTCTCTGCACTCCGTCGTCAGCTTGGAGAGTGTCAGAAGCTTGACTCCACTGCCACTGAGTTCTACAACAAGGTCAAGGGCCTCGCCGACACATTGGCCTCCATTGGACAGCCCCTAACCGACTCCGAGTTCAACTCGTTTATTGTCAATGGTCTTGATGAGGAGTATGATGCCTTAGTCGAGATCATCAACGAGCGGGGCAACTCGACACCCATGCTGGCACACGAGGTTTTCTCTCGGCTCCTTCTCACTGAGCAACGGGTCGAGACTCGCCGCACCAGGGGCACTGGCTCCCTCTCGGCCAACGCCGCCACCAAGGGTGGCCGCTCTTCTTCATCACCCCGGTCTCCCTTGGGGCTGCCACCGTCGCCCGCCTCGGCCCCCCCACCTACTGCGACCTTACCGGGGGCTGGTGGTCCACGTGTGTGCCAGCTTTGTGGCCGCGATGGGCACTGGGCCTCCAAGTGTCATAAGCGCTTCCAGCGAAGCTTCCTTGGTCTTGGCAATGACGGCAAAGATACACGCAACAATGCCCGTCAGGTCGCCATGGCTGATCGTCCCGCGCCGCAGAAGCAACAGGGACACACTCAGTCCTACTCCATCGATCCACACTGGTACATGGATCTCTGGGGCGACAGAGCATCTGACCAGCGAGATGGGGAAGCTTCACACTCGTGAACCCTATCATGGCTCCGACAAGATCCACACCGCCAATGGAGCAGGTATGCACATCTCTCATATTGGTCAAGCATCTCTTCTCACTAGACATGCCAATAGGAGTCTTCAGCTTCGCAATGTTCTTCGAGTTCCATCTGTGACCCGTAATCTTCTTTCAGTTCCTAAACTCACACGTGATAATAATGTGCTTTGTGAATTTCACCCTTTTGATCTTTTTATTAAGGATCGGGGCACGAGGGACATTCTTCTTATTGGACGGTTGTGCCAGGGCCTCTACCGTCTGGAGCATCCTGGCGTCGCCCGTGTTTTCAGTGGAGTTCGGGTCTCTCCGTCACAGTGGCATGCTCGTCTTGGTCACCCGGCCACACCTATTGTCCATCATATTTTGCGTCGTCATGAGCTTCCTAGTTTGTCTAGTAATAAAGATGTAGCAGTGTGTGATGCTTGTCAGCAGGGGAAGAGTCATCAACTTCCTTTTTCGGAGTCCAGTCGTGAGGTGAAACATCCTTTAGAACTTGTGTTTTCAGATGTATGGGGTCCTGCTCAGACTTCTGTCAGTGGTCATAATTACTATATCAGTTTCGTTGATGCTTATAGTCGCTTTACCTGGCTTTACCTTATTAAACGCAAATGTGATGTGTTTGATATTTTTGTTCAGTTTCAAAAACATGTTGAACGTCTTCTCAAGCACAAAATTGTTCATGTCCAGTCGGACTGGGGGGCGAGTATCGCAACCTCAACTCCTTCTTTCAGTCGCTTGGGATAGCTCATCGTTTAGCATGTCCACATACACATCAGCAGAATGGTTCAGTCGAACGTAAGCATCGTCATATTGTTGAAGCTGGTCTTACTCTTTTGGCCCATGCATCTGTTCCGTTTCGGTTTTGGAGTGATGCTTTCACCACTGCATGCTTTCTCATCAACCGTACTCCCACTCGTGTTTTAAACATGAAGACTCCCATTGAGGTTCTCCTTAATGAACAACCTGATTATACCTTTTTCAAGGTATTTGGGTGTGCTTGCTGGCCGCATCTTCGTCCATATAATAAGCGCAAGCTTGAGTTTCGTTCTAAGAAGTGTGTTTTTCTTGGCTATAGCGCTCTTCATAAAGGTTACAAATGTCTTCATGTTCCCACTAATCGTGTCTATATATCTCGGGACGTCGTGTTTGATGAGCATGTTTTTCCCTTTGCCAAACTTCCTGTGTCCACTATCGAACCACCATCTCTGCATTCATCCTCTGTTGCTTCTGACCAATTTGATGATGTTGCATACTCTCCTTTGCTGTTACCTAACCATGGTGCAGGAACCGGACGTGGGGCTCGTTTGGAGCTTTTGGAGGATTCACCATCATCATCACCGCCTTCTGATGGGCACGTTGATCGCCCTATGTTGCATGGCATCGATTTGCGTGCCCGTGCATGGTCACCCGAAGAGCCCGTCGCGCCGAGCATCTCCACTGCTCGGTCCGTTACGCCAGCGACCGCCGAGTCTCCAGCGGCTCGGCCCTCTTCGCCAGCGGCCGTCGAGTCTTCAGCGGCTCGGCCTGTCACGCCGTCTTCGCCCGCGGCTCGGCCCGTCACGCCATCTTCGCTTGCAGCTCGGGTCCGCGACGCTGTCCTCACGTCGCCTTCATCCGCGGATCGGCCCGCGACATCGGCCGCGCCACGGCCCACTATGTCGGGCTCGCCATCGGCCCGGTCTGTGACGCCGGCGTCGCCAGCTGCTTCGTCCGCTCTGCCGGTTTCGCCGGTGGGCCGACCTTCTTCGCCGACCGAGCCCGAGGCTACTGTGTCTGGCTCCTCGTCACCGGCTGACTCGTCAACGTCGCCGTCCTCCAGCCCGTTGCAGGCTGCTCCGTCGACCTCGGTGGTTCCTGTATCCCGACCACATACACGCAGTCGCAGTGGCATTTTCAAACCTAAGGAACGTAAGGATGGTACGGTTGCTTGGTTGGCTGCTTGTTTGGCTGCTGCTGTTGCGGATCCATCTTCTGAGCCTCGCTCATATCAGGCTGCCCTGCGCATTCCACATTGGCGAGAGGCTATGGAGCAGGAGTTTCATGCTCTCCTTCGTAACAAGACATGGACTCTCGTTCCTCCACCACCACGGGTAAATATTATTGACTCAAAATGGGTATTCAAAGTGAAGAAGCATTCGGATGGATCTATTGAGCGTTACAAAGCGCGACTTGTTGCTCGCGGTTTTCGGCAGCGCCATGGTCTTGACTATGAGGACACCTTCAGTCCTGTCGTCAAGCCTACCACTATTCGGCTTCTTCTCTCCATTGCTGTTTCTCGTGGTTGGTCACTTCGTCAACTTGATGTGCAGAATGCTTTTCTACATGGTTTTTTGGAGGAAGAGGTTTATATGAAACAGCCGCCTGGTTTCTCTGATCCTGATCGTCCTGACTATATCTGTCGTCTCTCCAAAGCACTATATGGTTTGAAGCAAGCTCCTCGTGCCTGGCATGCCCGCCTTGCCTCTGCCCTTCGTGCTCATGGGTTTGTGCCGTCCACTGCTGACACTTCATTATTTCTTCTACAGAAGCCAGAAGTCACTATGTATCTTTTGGTATATGTCGATGATATTATCCTTGTCAGCTCTTCTGAGTATGCTGCTGATGCTCTTGTCTGCTCTCTTGGTGCTGATTTTGCGGTCAAAGATCTTGGGAAGCTTCACTACTTTCTTGGAGTTGAGGTCACTTCTCGTGCTACTGGTCTTGTCCTTACGCAGAAGAAGTACTCCTTGGAGTTGTTACAAAGAGCGGGCATGCTGAAGTGCAAACCGACCACCACACCCATGTCGTCTACTGACAAGATAACAGCTGTTGATGGTGAGCTTTTGTCTCCTGCGGATGCCACAGAGTACAGGAGCATTGTTGGTGGACTTCAGTACTTGACGATCACGAGACCAGATATCTCTTATGCTGTTAACAGGGTTTGTCAGTATCTTCAGGCTCCCAGAGATACTCATTGGGCTGCTGTTAAACGCATTCTTCGTTATGTTCAGTTCACCCTGACATTTGGTATGCATATTCGGCCGACTTCCTCTCGGGTCCTTTCGGCCTTCTCTGATGCAGATTGGGCTGGTAGCCCAGATGACAGGCGTTCCACGGGGGGTTATGCAGTATTCTTTGGCCCTAATTTGATCGCCTGGAGTGCTCGGAAACAGGCTACTGTGTCACGTAGCAGTACTGAAGCTGAGTACAAGGCTGTGGCTAATGCTACTGCAGAGATTATTTGGGTGCAGTCTTTGCTTCAGGAGTTGGGTTTGTCTCAACCACAGCCTCCTATTCTTTGGTGTGATAACATCGGTGCTACATACCTTTCTGCAAATCCAGTATTTCATGCCCGAACGAAACACATTGAAGTTGACTATCACTTTGTACGGGAACGTGTATCACAGAAGCAACTCCAGATCAAGTTTATCTCATCTAAGGATCAACTTGCAGACATCTTCACTAAGCCTTTACCACTGCCACAGTTTGAGGCTGGTAGGCGCAATCTTACCCTTCTCAGTTCTTTAGAAAGTGGCTAAGATTGAGGGAGGGTGTTAGACTATGTATAGCTTCTGTACCTATGTACGTATTGTAACAGAACCATTATATATAATGAGATAAGCCACCCCTAGAGGGTTGTGCTGGTTCCCAAAACTTATTGTCTTACACAGGCGATGGTAAGGAAAACACAGCAGCAGAAAAAAAATGCCATGGCACGTAAATAGGTTTTCTTTGACTGAGTTGGCTGCCTGTTGAGGTGGTGGTTGCATGTGTTGCTGTGGCATGTGTGGGACATGTATGATGAGGTGGATAGGCTTCATGTCAAGAGAAATAGGATAGTGGGGATGAACTATTTAGGTATTATAGATAGGAAAGCTAGCAACATGTACAGTAGCTAATAGCAATACATGTAGAGGAGCGATGGGCAGAGCCGTCGCGGGGAGCGCGCGGCCGGCGCGGTGTGGTTCACGGCCAAGGACGGCGGTGCGCTGGGAGCGGAGCCGCGTGGGCGGGGCGCCGCGGCCGGGCGAGGGCCGGCGTGGCTGAAGGGGACGGCCGGTCACAGTCGAACGCGGCCAGGGGACGCAGCAAGAGGGCGTGTGTGGGCTGCAGTAGCAGCAGGCCGCATCGGTAGCAGCAGCGGTGACTCGCAAGCACGGCCAAGCTCGGGCGAGCTCCGTCGTGCTCCTAGGAGGAAGGGGGCGGTGCCTACAGCAGCAGTCCGAGGCGGGGAGAAGGGAACGGGCGGTGGCTCACCCCGGGGAGGCCGTGGACGAGCTCGAGGAGGCTGGGAGGCGCTGGTGGTGCAGATCGACAGCGACATACGGTGGGGCAGAGGACGAAGGAGAGCTCGATCCGCTCGACGTAGGGGCGATGAGCTCAATCTGGCGCTTGCAGATGACGTGGACGAGACCGGCGAAGCTCCTGGAGACGTCGGCGAGGCAAGTGGGGCTCGGTGGCAACGCGGGCAGCAAGGCGACGGAGACGACAGATGCGGCCATGGCGGTTGAAGAAGCAGCGGAGCGAGGGGAGGGGAAAAGATCATGGCCTTGTCCAGGGCGTCGACGCTGGCGATCTTATCCCTCCAGGTGGCCTGTAGCGACGCGATGGCGAGATGGTGCAGCAGGAACGAAACTTTCTATTTGCCGCTTGTTGCGTCAAACTGTCGGCGCTTCGCACAGGCGAGCGACCGAGCAGCGACGCAATGGGCCGGCCCGTTCCAGCGCTCCCGGTTTCCGGTTTTGGGAACCTTCTAGAGGTTTCCAACTGGTTTTTTCCGGTTTTGGGAACCTTCTAGAAGGTTTCTGAATCGGTTTTTTATTTTCCTTTCTTTTTCTATTTCTGTTTCGTTTTTATTTTCTTTTTTTCTTTTTTGTTTTTCAAGTTTATGTTTTTTTTTCAAAAAAATGTTCGCCTTTTTTGGAAAATGTTTGCACTTTTACAAAAATGTTCAGAACTTGAAGACAATTCGTGTTTTCAAATTTTGTTCACAAATTCAAAAACTGTATGCATTTTTCAAAAATTGTTCGGAATTTTCAAAAAAAATATGTGTTAACAAAATTGTTAAGAATATTTTTGTTCAACCTTTTGACAACTTTTAAAAAAATGTTCGGGATTTCAAAAAATGTTTTGGTTTCAAAAATTGTTCCCAATTTTAAAAAAAGTTCGGTATATTCAATACTTTGTTCGGTCCCAAAAAAGATGTTCAAATTTTTTTGTTCAGGTTTCAAAAAACATTTCATTCTTTTCAAAAAATGTACAAAATTTTGTTTGTGTTTGCAAAATTTGTTCGGAGTTTCAAATTTTGTTCGTGATTTATAATTTGTTTGTGTTTTCCAAAAATTGTTCGCAGATTCAATAAATGGTCAGCTTTTCAACTTTTTGTTCAGAAATTTCAAAAAATGTTCCTGTTCTTAAAATTGTTCATGTATTCAAAAAATTTGTTTGGAGTTTCAAAATTTGTTCGCGTTGTTTAACAAATGTTCAAACTTTGAAACATTACTTACCTTAAAATTTGTTCTCAAGATTCAAAAAATGTCCGTGGTTGAAAAAATAGTTGGCGCTTCCAAATTTGTTTTCAAGATTCAAAATTGTTCGTGCTTTAAAAAATTTGTTCACAAATTCCAAAAATGTTCATGTCTTCGAAAAATGTTTTGGAAAATTCGAAATGTTTGGGTTTTCAATTCTATTCTGTTTTTCAAAAAAGTGTTCTCAAATTTGAAAAATGTTCTCGTATTCACTTAATTTGTCCATTAAAAAATGAAATTACAAAAATGTTCTAATTTTAAAATTATTGTTCACAAATTTTGAAGTGGTCGCATTTAAACAAAATGTTCGCAATTTCAGTTTTCTTCCTTTTTTTATTCCAAAAAAATGTTTACGCTTTCACACAATGTTCTAATTTTTAAAATTTTGTTCACAAATTATAAAATGGTTGCGTTTCAGAAAATATTTACTTTTTGCCAAAAGAATTCACGTTTGAATTTTTTTTAAGTATAGCCTTTGTTGCGGTTTATAGTTCATATTTGTTGGGCTACCTTTTTTGACACGAAATCTTAGAAACTATAGTGGCTACCTACTTGTGTTAACAGGTGCCTCGCTCACACCTTGGTTCATCGTAATTTTGCGTATTCAGATTTTATGTTTTCTCGCTACTGTTAATTTCTTTAGGTTCGCGCTGCCAATTTACCATAAGAAGTAGCTAGTTGGGGCGGCTAGCTCATCGCGCTTAGCAATAGGAAGTCTCAGGTTCGATTCCAGTACCTTTTTTCCTTTTTTGTGATTTTTAACCTACGAATGTGGCGCACCCGCAATATGGGCCGGCCCAGCCAAGCTGCTTGTGTGCGAAATGCCGACTGCTTGCCACAGCGAGCGTCCGATTTTTAAATTTAGAATAAATTTCTTTTAACTGAGAACAATTTTGAAAAGGAGAAGATTTTTTATATACATGACCAAACAGTTGAAACGGAAACTTTTTTCTAGTGCTTCGAACATTTTTTGAAAGTGCGAACATTTTTTATATAGGTGAACGTTTTTCAGCTGCGTAAACTGAGCATGATTTAAAAAACTAAGAATATTTTTTGAAAAACAAGAACATTTTTTCATACGTGAACAAAAATTTGAAAATAAAACATTTTTTGAAATTTGTGAACAATTTTTTGGAATTGGTGAACAAAATTTGAAAATGGGGACAACTTTTTAAATTCAGAACAAATTTCTTTTAACTGAGAACAATTTTGAAAAGGAGAACATTTTTTATATACATGACCAAACAGTTGAAACGGAAACTTTTTTCTAGTGCTTCAAAAATTTTCTGAAAGTGCGAACATTTTTTATATAGGTGAACATTTTTCAGCTGCATAAACTGAGCATGATTTAAAAAATAAGAACATCTTTTGAAAAAATTGAAAAAGAAGAAATTTTTTTAATACATGAACAAAATTTTGAAAAAGAAGAACATTTTTTGAAATTTGTGAACAATTTTTGAAAACAAGCATTTTTTTAAATCCATGCCATTAATTTTCAATTTTCTCAAACAATGAATAAAAATAATTTGAACAATTTTCAAAAAACAGGAACATTTTCTGAAAATTCAGGACAAAAATTTGAAAGCAGGAACATTTTTTGAATTTATGAACAAATTTTGTGAAATGGGAATATTTTTTGAATTTTTGAACAAAATCTGGAAAACAGGAAAAAAATTGAAATTCAGATTTTTTTTTTAAATAAAGTTGAAAAGAAAAAAAGGAAAAGAAAAAAGAAACAGAAAAAAGGAAACAGAAAAAAAGAAAAAAGTAAAAGAAGAGAAATAGAAAAATGAAAAACAAAAAAGAAACTGAAAAAGAAAAAGCCGGTTCAGGAACCTTCTAGAAGGTTCCCAAAACCGGAAAAAACCGGCTGGAAACATCATAGAAGGTTCCAAAACCGGGGTCTGCTGTAACGCTAAACGAGCCGGCCCACTCGGTCGCTCCCGCGCACCTGCCCTATGCGAAGCGCCGGCTGCTTGCCGCAGCGAGCGTCCAATAGGAGTTCCCGGCAGGAACGGCGTCCAGGCTCGGGCGCCATCGATAGCTGGGCAACCTGGGAGCGGGCTGGGCCTGTACTGCTCCAACAGGCCTAAGTGCACATTGGCCCGACTATTCCTTTTTTTGTTATGTATTTATTAATTTAGCTACTGATTTGCATTTGTTTGACTACCAAATGACTTTTGTAAAATATGCAACTGGTCTAAACAAATACTAGGCATTATCTAGTACTGCCGCAAAAAGTTTGGAGTTTGTTTGAAATTAATCAACTTATGTTTGCATTTAAATGGTTCTGTTAAGTGTTGTTGGGCCACTTATTAATTTCCAAGGGATTTAACTGAGAGTCAAATGAAGTTGGTTTCATCACGGCAATGATCATGGGGATTTATAGAATAGTGTGAACATTTTAGTTTTACTGTTCGAAGAAACAATTTATTTGACTCTACTTCAAATTTGAAAATGGCTTTGGATTTTGGACAGGTGGCAAGCTGCATAGTAACCATGATGACATGGCCAGCATTAGGGGGAGATTACTGTAGCAAGATTCTCGGGGTGTTACACATCTAGTGTATTAAGTTCATGAGGAAACCGAGTAATGCAATAATAACGATGACATGATCTAGAAAAGATATATTTATCTATTTATGTAGATATAGACCCCATCTTGCTATCCTTAGTAGCAACGATACATATGTGTTGGTTCCCCTTCTGTCACTGGGATTAAGCACCGTAAGATCGAACCCACTACAAAGCACCTCTTCCCATTGCAAGATAAATAGATCAAGTTGGCCAAACAAAACCCAAATATCAGAGAAGAAATATGACGCTATAAGCAATCATGCATATAAGAGATCAAAGAAGACTCAAATAACTTTCATGGATAAAAACATAGATCTGATCATAAACTCAAAGTTCATCGTATCCCAACAAACACACCGCAAAAAGGCTTACATCATATGGATCTCCAAAAGACCATTGTATTGATAATCAAGAGAGAGAGAGAGAGAGAAAGCCATCTAGCTACTAACTACGGACCCGTAGGTCTACAAAGAACTACTCACGCATCATCGGAGAGGCACCGATGGAAGTGGTGAACCCCTTCGTGATGGTGTCTAGATTGGATTTGGTGGTTCTGGACTCCGTGGCGGCTGGAATTGATTTTCATCGACTGCCCTAGGGTTTCTGGAATATTGGGGTATTTATAGAGCAAAGAGGCGGCTCACGGGGCACCCAAGGTGGGCACAACCCACTAGGGCGCACCTGGGCCTCCTGGCGCACCCTGGTATGTGCTGCCCTCCTCGAGGCAACCCCCAGGTGCAGCCTTGGCCCACTGGATGTCTTCTGGCCCAAAAAAATTCTCAAAAAGTTTCGCTGCATTTGGACTCTGTTTGGTATTGATTTCCTGCGATGTAAAAAACATGTAGAAAACAACAACTGGCACTGGGCACTGTCAATAGTTTAGTACCAAAAAATGATATAAAATTACTATAAAACGATTGTAAAACATCCAAGAATAATAATATAATAGCATGGACCAATCAAAAATTATAGATACGTTGGAGACGTATCACGCATGCGCTCCCAAGAAGGTTTTGGTGTGTGTGTGTGTGTGGAGGGGGGCGGCGGGTGTGTTTGAGCAAATGATGTGGCTACTAAAAATTTTACGACGCGGGAATCAAACGCGGGAGTGAAATGTCGAGGCTATTGAAAATTTGGATGATGGTGCATCGCACATGGTCCGGAAATAACAACCGTGTGTTATGAAATAGAAAAACCTTCGAGGCGGGCAGATATTTTCGAGGGATGCAGGCGGGAGCGGAAACAAGAAACATCACACACGGTCGAAACATAATAACCGTGTGTTAACAAACAGAAAAACCTGCAGGAGGGTAGATATTTTTGAGAGGGGAAGCCTCGTGGAGCCCAATGTACTATGCGGATGTGCGTGACAGGAGCACCGGCATGCTACACGGTTAGTGTGAGTGAACCATGTCGTTGCGTCATCCGACTTGTCTAATGTTCATAAATTTGGTGAAAAATGATGCGGGAGAGGGTCAGAACACGAACACACTTGCATGTGGACCGAATATATGTATGAAAAGGGTCGTTTGATGTTCAAATACCAAATGCAACTTCGATGTGGCACCTATCTTGCAAAGCGCACGGTATTGCTTGCCCCCCCCTCGTGTCGGTAGGAAGGGAATCCTAAGCTATGAATGCATGCCCCTACCCCCCACGGAGGTTCACCTAGCAAAGTGCAAAGTAGCAGTCCCCCCCCCCTCCCACACACACAGACTTTCAGTCGGCGGGCCAGAGAGGGCATCTCACCAAGATGGATCATAAAATGGACCAAGAATAATCCATCTTGGTCGTACAACCTCTCTCCTGTTGTTGGTCAAAGTGATGGCCTTCCATGCGACCCCGGAGACGGGATAGCTTGCCAATAATCATGCAAGTAGCTAGTCCCCAAAGACAACCACTGCCTGCGTGTGGCCCAAACATATGTATGGGGAGGTGTGTTTGAATACACAATGGAACAACTTTGATGTGGCACCGTGCTTTTGAACTAGAAATCCCCACACTGAGCGAGGGTTAGTTGATGATGCATATGTATGTCACACCACACTTCAAGCCGATGACGGGGATTCATGCATGCGTGCATAGTATGCGCCCAAACTTATATAGGTCTGAATCTCACCATGACTTATACTACGATAACATGAACCAAAGGAAGAATCCTCCATGGTAACCTATCTTGTTATCGATCAAGGTGATCATGGATGTCCACACGGGCCTACGAATATATAGGCTTGTCGCCGATAACCACGCGAGGGAGTGTACCATTGAAATACAACCACTACATGCATATGTATGGAGGTGATGCGTGCATGCATGTTTGAATATCATTTCACAACATTGATGTGGCGCGTGCGTCGAAAATCGTACAGTCCCCACACAGAGCAAGATCGGTTCATGATGTGTCGTGGTACTAGCCACTTTGACTCGATGGGAGCGATTCATGTGTACACATGCATGTGTGTGCTAAAACTATATCATGTCATCCTAGATCATGACCTATATATGTACCGATTACAAACAAAAAATAATCCCCTCCTAAGTCAAATTAACCTCTATCATTGTCAGGCAAAATAGTGATGGACCAAGCGGGCCACAGATGGAAAGCATCGATATCATTGATATCCGCTTAAGTGGGTGCGAGAGGACAACCACCATTGCTTTGCATGTACGCCAAACATATGTTGAATACCCAAAATGCACAACTTCAATGTGGCACATGCCTCGAAAACCGTAAAGTCCCCACACAGAGCGAGGTTCATGAAGCGTACTACATATGATGGTCCCCTTCTCCCTCTTTGATGCATATTATATGCTCCTACCGTAATACAACCCAAAAAGAATCCTCCTTGATGATGAAATTAATTAACCTCTCCCTATGTAGGTCAAAGTGATACATGCATTGACGATGGCCACACGGGCCCACAGATGGAAGCGTCACATGTGAGTGTCCTAGGATAACCACCGCCTGCATGCATGTGGCCCAAAGAGGTGTTGTGTGATGTTTGAATAGACAATTTCACAACTATGATGTGGCATGTGCCTCGAAAACCGAAAATTCCCGACACTGAGTGAGGTGTACTTGTTCATGGACGCGTACGTATAGTATATATGCTAGTCCCATCCCACCTCTTCGACGCGTACTATATACTCCCACCATAACACAAACAAAAAAGATTCTACCTTGCTGGTCAAATTAACCTCTCTGTCGGCTATTGGACAAAGTGATGGAGGACAACCTCGTGGGCCCACAGAAAGTGTCACATGCAAGTATCAAGTGTTGTGTAGGACAACCATCGACTGCATGTGGCCAAAACATATATGTATGAAAGGGTTGTGTAATGTTTTAAATAACGAATTCACGACTTCGATGTCGCACCTGCCCCACAAAACGGCCAACCCACAAGGTGGCTCACAACTCATAGTGTACTGCTAGCCACCCCCCACCCCCAGACGCACACACACACACACACACACACACACACACACCGCGAATCCACCGCAACTACGATGCATGTTAAATTATCCCGCGGTGAACATATGTTACCAAAGGAGGGACGTTTTAATTTTGAAAAAAAGATATCATTAAGATGTTTTAGTACATTGATTGATTTTCTAGGGGTATAATGTGCAAAAATCAAATTTGAGCTACATGCACACATGACAGTGCACCTAAATGCCTCTTATCTTTATGCTAACATGCTCATACTTGCATCTATGCTTAGATTCATATTATTTTTGTTGCAAGTATTGCCTAGTCTAAAAAATATAGGGGGGTCTTGATCCTAGTGTGCGTGCTTTGCATTCCAAAATCATACTCAAATAGTGCACACATCTAGGGGTAGCTCGTCTATATTTTGTAGTCTTTGGGTTTGCATATTATTCTTTGTTATATTTGTGCACATCCAGTATTGTCATCAATCCACCAAAAAGGGAGAGATTGTTAGGGCATATTCCTCCCTTAGTTGTTTTGGTGTTTGATGACAATGCAATTTGCGGACTACTCGTGTGCATTGAGCATTTTAGATATTCTATCATATTGCACGAGACAATTTATTCCCCTCAGTGATTTAAAGTGAAGACGGTTTACTTCCAACGGTTCATTTTCAGTGGAATTGAGTCGTAGGAAAACCATACTATTAAGAGGGGGTCCGTTTTGGAAAGGTTAGAGTGGAATCAACACATACACATTCCCTTTGCACCCAATTTTCCTTCCGGTAACTTGGAGACCTTTCCTTCTCTGCTTGGGCTTAGCAGAAGCACCCAAGCGGTAGTACCACACTCGAGAGCGGTAGTACCGCTTCAGCGGTAATGCCGCATTCCAGTATTGCGGCCTCTATCGCTTGTTTTGGGGTTCTGTGATGCTTTCCGCCTCAGTGGTAGTTGGGCGGTAGTATCGCTCATGCGGTACTACGGCTCGTACTACTACCCCACTACCGCACTCCTCGTTGTAACCCTGGAGATTTAAGCAGTAGTACCACGGTTGTAGGGCGGTAGTACCGCTCATGCGATACTTCTAGTGTCTATCACCGCTCGTACTACCACCTATTGTTCGCTTTTGTAACCCTCTGTCGCATTTGTGGTAGTTGGGCGGTAGTAGCAGACAATATTGCCGCTCTACCCCCTCCACTACCGTTGTTCCACCGTAATCTGCAATACTTAGCTGTAGTACCACTAGTAAGAATGGTGGTACACCTCTGGCAGTACTACCACTCCTGTGATCAGCTACTTGCACACCACTACTGGAACTACCGCACTAAGTATTAGTACCGCTCCCCGAAGTGTAGTACTGCTTGTGTGCGAAATGTGGGCAGATAATAGTTGGATTCTTTCCCACTATATATAGGGGGTCTTCTTCATTGTTGCGCCCTAAAGCTTATTTTCGCCTGATCTTTCTCCCAAGCCATAAAATCTATTCTCTAGGGTTTGCTTGAGAGGGCCTCGATCTACAGTTCCACCAAGAGATATTTGATTCCCCTCACTAACCCCTTGCAGATCTTATTACTCTTGAGTGTTTGGGCACCCTAGACGGAAGAGGTCACCTCGAAGCTAGAATCCATTGTGGTGAAGCTTTGTAGTGGTGTTGGGAGCCTCCAATTATGTTGTGGAGAAAGCCCCAACCTAGTTTGTAAAGGTTTGATCGCTGCCTTCAAGGGCATCACTAGTGGAATCACGACATCTTGCATTGTGCAAGGGCATGAGGAGAATACAGTGGCCCTAGTGGCTTCTTGGGGAGCATTGTGCCTCCACACTGCTCCAACAGAGACGTACCCCCCCTCCCCTAAAGGGAAGGAACTTCGGTAACACATCCTCGTCCCCATCGACTTCACTTGTAATTATATCTTACATTTACTTTGTGCAAACTAATATTGTGTTGTATCATTTGCTTGTTTGTGTTGTTGTTGAACTTGTTTGAATCAGAATGATCGAATCAATTGATCGATGGTTACAGGTCCCCTTTTATATGTCCGGAAGAGACACGACGATCCCTCGAGGGGGCGTCGGTTCTAGGAGATTGAAGGGAGGTGTCGGTTGCGGGACAAACCGCAACGATGGTTTATTCAAGGGGAGGTTTTCCCCTAAATACAGAATTAGTTTTAACACTCCCCCTAATCTATGCTTGACCATGTAGATCATCTTCACGATTGTCCGGGAAGCTCTATCATCCCAAAATATTCTCCTTCAAAAGTTCTTCATAAAATCTTTTATGAGATCCTGAAACATATACTCGCAAAGAAAGATAGCATAATGTGATGTCATTAAAATGAGGATATCTCAAGAAGAGACTCCACCTGACACCTGCAAGTCCCTAAGTCTTCGCATACCAATTCCATGAACACATTTCTGGAATGTAGAATTTGGTAGAGACTTGGTAAATAAATCAGCAAGGTTGTCACATGATTTGACTTGCAGAATGCTTATTTCCCCGCTTTTCTGAAGATTATGGGGGGGAAACCATTTAGGAGAAATATGCTTGGTGATATTACTCTTGATGCATCCTGTTTGCATCTGCGCAACACAGGATGCATTACCTTCATAGATAATGGTAGGTGATTCTATCGAACCAATTCCACATGACTGTTGTATGTGGTTTATCATTCTGCGAAGCCATACACATTCACATGTTGCTTCAAATAATGAAATTACTTTAGAATGATTGGTAGATGTTGCCACCAGAGTCTGTTTCGAAGACTTCCATGATATAGCAGTGCCACCATGTAGGAACAAGAAGCCGGTCTGAGATCTGGCATTATGGGGATCAGACAAATAGCCGGCATCTGCATATCCAATCATATCAGAGTCCTGATTTTTCTAGGACTGAAAAAATAAACCAAGATCCTTTGTGCCTTGGAGATATCGAAAGACATTCTTCACTCCAGACCAATGACGTTTGGTGGGAGCTGCGCTATGTCTAGCAAGTAGATTCACTGCAAATGCAACATCAGGTCTTGTGCAATTTGCAAGATACATAAGCGCTCCAATGGCACTGAGGTATGGAACTTCAGGTCCCAACACCTCTTCTCCATCATCCCTTGGTCTGAACGGATCTTTCTCCACGTCTAGAGATCGAACCACCATGGGAGTTTTAGATGGATAGGATTTGTCCATATTGAATTTCTCCAATATTTTCTGGATATAGGCAGATTGGTGTACCATGATTCCCGAGGGAAGGTGCTCAAGTTGAATACCCTAAGCAAAATTTGGTTTTACCCAAATCCTTCATCTCAAATTCCATCTTTAGGTGATTGCATGCTTCATCAATGTCTGGTGTGCTGCCGATGATGTTGAGATCATCAACATACACAGAAATAATGCAAAATCCTGTAGAGGACTTCTTGATGAAAACATATGGGCAATCAGCACTATTGGAGTAACCTTTCTGAAGAAGGAACTCACTGAGTTGGTTGTACCACATCTGTCCCGACTGCCTTAAGCCATATAATGACTTATTCAGCTTTACATAATACATGTTGCGTTTTGCATTTTTTTTGCGACCGAGATTCCGTCAGGAACCTTCATATATATGTCAGAATCTAGTGACCGTAAAGATATGCGGTCACTACGTCCATCAACTACATAGATAGACGCTTTTGCACTGCCAGAGATATAAGATATCGAAAAGTGGTTGCACTCATCATTGGAGAATATGTTTCAGTGAAATCAATGCCGGGTTTCTGCGTGAAACCTTGTGCTATGAGCCTTGCTTTATATCTCACCACATCATTGTTCTCATTCCGTTTCCGAGGAAAAACCCATTTGAATCCCATAGGAAAACACTGGGAGGTGTAGGTATTGCTTCAGTGAATACCTTTCTTTTGTTAAGCGAGGCAATTTCTGCTTGGATTGCATCCTTCCATTTAGGCCAGTCAGAGCGCTTTTGGCACTCAACGATAGACCTTGGATCATGATCAGTGAGAAGGGTATCTGCAATCTTTTCAGCAAAATATATGTCGACAGTCATAGTCTTACGGTCAAATGATTCTCCAGAATCAACATAGTTGATGGAAATTTCCTGCACCCCTAGTGACTCTTCGTGATTTCCCAATACGATCGAGTCTGGGTGTTCCGATATCCCAGTCAGTTTGTGCACACTGGAACTGGGTTGTGGAGGTTGCCTTTCCACTAGGTGTATACTACCCATTAGGTGTTTGTCAACGTTGAGTTGACCTGCATTTACTGACTCCAAGGTTTTTCTCCTCAATTTCCTTTGCTACTTTCTAGAAGCATGCTCCAGGTCAGAGGTCGTACTACTCCCCCTCTTTTTGGGAATAGGGAGTTGAGTGGTTTTTATTGGTACCTCCACTCTTTCTGGCGCGTTTCTGGCCGGATTTAAGGATTTTGTAACACCTTTCAGATCGGTAAATGAATCTGGCAGATTATTTGCAAAGATGTTGCAAATTAATGATCTTCCGAACTTGAAGTTCGGTCTCATGGGTACGTGGATCATAGGATGAAATGGCATCAGCATTCCAATCAATTTCCGGGCATTCTTTCTGGTACTTGAAATCTCCCTCTAATGCCGGAAAATGTTCCTCATTAAATATGCAATCAGCGTGACGGGCTGTGAACAGATCCCCAGTCAGGGGTTCCAGGTACTTGACAATCGACGGTGATTTGTACCCCACATAGATCCCCAACTTCCTGTGTGGGCCCATAGATGTCCGCTGTGGTGGTGAGATCGGGATGTATGCAGCACATCCGAACTTACGCAGATGGGAAATGCTAGGAGGATTTCCATGTACCAATTCCAGAGGGGAAGAACTGTGATATGCAGTTGGCCTCAATTGTATCAAGTCAGCAGTGTGTAAAACAGCGTGACCCCAACAAGAGGTTGGCAAGTTGCAATTCGTCAAGAAAGGTCTTGCAATGAGTTTGATCCTCTTAATCAATGCTTTAGCCAAACCATTTTGTGTATGGACATATGGAACAAAGTGTTGAACTTCAATCCCCAAAGCCATGCAATAATCATTGAAAGCACGTGAGGAGAATTCTGCAGCATTGTCCATTCGAATTGACTTGATTCGACTTTCTGGATAATGGGCTTGCAACTTAATGAATTGCCTCATTATCTTGGAAAATGCATGGTTTCGTGTGGATAGAAGACACACATGTGACCATCGTGTAGATGCGTCAACCAGAACCATGAAATACCGGAAAGGTCCAGATAATGGCTGAATGGGACCACAAATGTCTCCTTGAATACGTTCAAGGAACGGAAGTGGTTCAGCTTGTATTTTGAGGTGTGAGGGCCTCAAAATTACCTTTCCCGTGGCACAAGATGTGCACACAAAATCAGAAGATTGAGGAAATTTTGACTCAAGCAAATTATGACCAATGGAATTGCTAGTAATTTTTCTCATCATGCCTATTCTAGGATGGCCTAGGCGATCATGCCAGGTTGGGAATGCGTTAACATTCTGAAAATTACTTTGTATGCAACATGTTCCACGGGGTTGATGTACGTATAGTACAAACCAGACGATAGAGAAGGAATTTTCTCATATACCTTTTTGCCATATCCGTCATCTTTAGTAAAGAGTAGATACTCCTCTTTGTTGTCTTCATGGGTTTTAATGTGAAAACCATTCTTACAGATATCTCGATAACTGATCAGGGTACGTGATGATTCGGGATACAATAAAGTATCCTCAATCGTCACTTGTGTACCGCTTGGGAGGGTGAATATGGCACATCCAGCGATAGTTAGAATATCTCCATTCATCTTTTTCAGAGTTTTGAAATATTTCATCTCCCTTAGTATGGAGTTTGTGGTACCACTGTCCACAAGGCATAATTCCTCTTCCATCGGATTGTCCCCGTAGAAAACTATATAAAACAAAGTATTTTCAATAAGAAAACCTCATAGTCATATATAGAATACAATCTTTATTATATCAAATGTGCTGATACAATACAATATAAAGACAACAACAAACTTATGTTCTTATTACAATCATCACAAATGGACATAATTAAGTAGATCACTAGGAGATTGAGGGACTAGTCGAAGTCGCCAAACACGTGGTTTGCGGTGTCAACGTGTTCTCCGTTTCAGCAGTATCCTCAGGCAGATAAGGAAACATGGCATTGCTCGGTCCAGGAGGAACATCGTGCTAATCACCGGCTCCTTTTGCGCTATGCGGATGAAGGTTGAAGTTGGCTTCAGACCTTTTCCCTTGAGGTGCTTTGCGTCCCTGAGATTGCTAGTACAGCATAACCAGATGCTTGAGCATTGTGCACTTTTCAGTAGAATGTGTGTAGCATCCACACTTGTTGCAAAGCTTAGATTTATCAACCCTGTGCTTTGAAGTGCCTTTTCCCTTTCCTGGGTATCTAGATCTCATGTTCCCATTGTGCTTTCGCTTATGCTCGAAATTGGAATGTTTACCTCGAAAGGTACCATTAAACTTTTGTCTATTTGCAACATTCAGATGGACTTCAGGTAAAGGTTGTGCCCCAACTGGGCGCTGAGAGCCATTCTTAGCGAGTAGCTCATCATGCTTTTTAGCCTGACGTAACATGTGAATGAACTCGGAATAGACAGTGTAGTTACGAGCACGGTATTACTGTTGGAGGATCCTATCTGAAGGGAGCATAGTAGACAAAGTTTTCTCTATCTTCTCCCCCTCGGTAGGTTCCTTCTCACAAAAACGCAGTTTGGAACATATCTTATGAACAGCATGATTGTACTCACCAATGGACTTGAAATCCTGAAGATGGAGATGAGTCCAATCATGGAGTGCTTCTGGCAGGACTACTGCATTCTGCTGTTCATACCTTGTTTTGAGGGCCAGAAACAGAGTACTAGGAGATTCCTTTTGTAAATACTCAGACTTGAGATCTGGATGAATATGGTGCCTTATGATGAATAAGGCAGCATAGTTCTGTTGTTCTGTCAGCGGCATGGCCCCATCCGGGAGAGGAGTCTCCGGGGGTTGTATTGCACGCGCTATCCCACGGGATGCAAGACTGATCTTGATGTCCATAGCCCATGTAGGGTAATTGTGGCCATTGAGGGCAAGCTCCTCAAACTCTTTGGCAGTCATCTTTGCCTACATGAGGAACCAGAGATAATTAATTTACGGGTGGTAAATTAAAAGCATCATGGTTCTGTAACAAGAACGCAAAAATTTGACGCTCAAGTGTAAAACTTGAAAAATTCTCCACCACAATTGTGTAAACATAACACATTGAAGATCACTTAGATCTCACAGTAATAGGCTACATTGCCATTACCTTGTGTATGCTACAATTCATATATAAGGAGGGAGAAATATTCAAAAATTTGCAAGTTTGATATGCGAGAGAAGATGATCTCAATCGCAAGTACATGTTCAAGAGAACTGGGTATGTGGTAAACACGTAGAACATGTCATTCTTCCCAGATGAACTCCGGTACTTTATTTATATGCAATCCATTACATAATATAAACACACATACTAATAATTACACAAGTCCTAACATAGAATAAATCTAGAACAGGACTAAAATGTAAGTAGTAGTCAATGTAAGTACTAAACAGTACTAAACATAGTCTAAAATTGCACAAGTACAATAATTAGTACTAATGTAAAGAAAACAAAGAAAAAAATAAAATAAAAAAATCCACACTTCTGGCCGTCCCACCCGCCGCAGCACCGCACAGGAGAGGAAATAGCCACCGCGGGCGCCTGGGCATGGGCCTGCCCGGCCTTTGGCTGGCCCACGCATCGCCACACCGCATAAGAGACAGGGGGAGCGGGCAGATCGGATAAGGGTCGGAGTATCCGAACCCCGCACCACCACCTCTGCTCGATCCCCACTATCACACGGCGGCGCCGGCGGGAGGAGTGGCCGCCGCAGGCCCTCGCGATTCCGGTGGTCACCGGCGTAGCACCGACGACCCCTCCTCGTCCGAAGAAGAGTCGACGACGACGTGATCCGGGCGAGCAGTTTCTGGTGCCGCGCTGGTGAGTCCGAGGCTCGCCGGAGCCCACGAGCCGGGACGGCGGTTGAGGGCGGCGACGGCGCGCCCGAAGAGGCGGCCAAAGCGCCGCTCCGCACAGATGCTCAGGCCCGCAGAAGCCTCCAGTGGTGGTGGGGAGTTGACGCCGGCACCTTCCATCCCTACTCCGAGGCGGATGACGTCGGAGGCGCCAGTGGGCGCTGACACGAAGCCAAGTGCGGCCTCTTCATCCACAATGGCGCGCATCGGGACGGGCGCGTAGCCAGGAGGGCCATGGCTCGGGCCAACTGCCTCGCCGGCGGGCGTCGGCGTCGAGGGCGGGAGCCACGCGGTCGGTGGAGGTGGAGGTGGAGGCGGAGATCCGGGGGGCAATCCAGGCACAACGGCAGCCTCGTTCATCATCAGGGCACTAGGGCCGGCCACCATCCGAGGGTCGAGCCCCATGGGCGCATGGCCATGGGCGCGAAGAGCACCGCAGTGGGCGCGTCCCGTGGCGCGGCGACCCTGTCCCGGGGCATGGTGAGCACCAGGAGCGGCGCGTCCGTCAACGCTGTGGCCGCGTCCAGCGGCGCGGTGACCACCATGGCCGCCATGTCCAGTGGCGCGGTGACCATAACGGCCAGCGGCGCAACGGCCGAAACGACGGACGGCCTGCATCCTGCGACAGAAACGTCGGAGGCCACCAACGCCATGGTAGCGGCGACGGTAGCGACGATCGTCCTCACGGATCAGGCGGAGAAAGAAGGAAACAAGGCCAGGCATCTCACCGGCTGCGAGTGCTCCCTCTTCTCCTCTCTTTGTTGCCTTTGGCTCTCGCTGTGCGTGATAACATATTTGAATCAGAATGATCGAATCAATTGATCGATGGTTACATGTCCCCTTTTATATGTCCGGAAGAGACACGACGATCCCTTGAGAGGGCGTCGGTTCCAGGAGATCGAAGGGAGGCGTCGGTTGCGGGACAAACCGCAACGACGGTTTACTCAAGGGGAGATTTTCCCCTAATTACAGATTAGTTTTAACAGAACTCATCATATAAGTTGTCCACCTATCTGGACAAGCTATTTATTGCTAAGCATAATTTGTTAAAAATAGCTAAAAATTGGTAGTTGCCTATTCACTAACACCCCCCACCCCCCTCTAATCAACTATATGGATCCTTTCAATTGGTTTAGAAGGTAAGTAAATTTTAAGGTCATTAATTTTCGTACAAGAATGGTTGCACGAAGGGGTGTGCGGAAGCAAAGTGAAACATGAAACCTTACTATGTTTTCAAATAAAAAAGTATAGAAGATTTTTGGTTTTTCCTCTTCATTTCTTAATTCTTATAGTTTTGCAATGTACAGTTAACATTTTTCTAATATATACGGTGAACAATTTTCTTTCCCAAAAAAACAATATTCTAAAATATATTTTTTATGTTTAGTATGTTTTTAAAATATTAGCTTCTTGTAAAACAACTGCCGGGTCTTTGGGTGAAAACCCAACTAAAAACCAAAGAAAAAAAATAGAATACCAGTCACGGGTGGAGTGGCCGGCCAATTTACGCAGGTCATCAGCGAAGGCTCCTCTGTTTGACGCCCACAGGCGTGAGCTCTCCCTTCTTCTAGTGCCAGTTGAAATTAGATATAATTTTCTTAGTTTGGCTTAGGCTTTGAATTATTGGGAAGCAGTTCGGAAAGCAAAGCCAGCAGATAAGATGTTCCAAACAGCGAATACACAGCTCATTTTCAAACAACGGTTAGCCAAACTAACGAGCACAAGTACATGAACCTTTTTATCTTATTACTACAACATAATTGATGCAACAGCAGCAAGTTAAATGTCATAATTACTTGAGAACCGATCTGTGATTAATACAACATTGCTACAGCATCATACAGTTAGTGAGGCACCATTATCTTCCAGTGAAAGGCTTAGAATCATTGTGGCTGCCTTGGGTGCCCTGACAAACAGCAGAAATCGTCTGGTTAACATGATTAGCACTCCTGGTTATAAGCTGTAACTGAAGCACGATACTTTCAATATGAAAAACACAAGCTGTAGACAAGAGACCAGATGTAGATGTATCATAGCTCTAAATCAAGCAAATAAGAGCTGACTCCTAAAGATTCAATACTTTAACAGTTTGTTTTTAACAATCTGTTCAACAGTATGTCCTTTGCCTCAATGGCATATTCAGGAGTTGAATGTGTACTTTACTTAAACAAAATACATTTACCCTCTGAAACATTAGTATGACTATGGGTGATGTACTGCTGGAATGTGGACACAGCAGCATGAGTCAAGAAATAGCATGGGAGATCGATCCAATAGACTACTCAGCGGACGCTAATGTGTTGCTAATTATGTTATTTTCCATGCCTCCTATAGGGTATGAACTCCAAGCAACCTTCTTCCATGACTCCTTTCCCTAGTGTAACCTTCCTTCTCTAGTTTGTTCGGATTTTACTATTTATATAAAAAATAATGAAATACATATGCTCATTTGTACAGTTGAGGAAGGGGGCAAACAGAATTCTACATAGATTTACCATTGCTCAGTAGATTGGTATAACGCAGCTGAACTTCCAAAGCATGAAGTAAGCATATCGGTATTCACAACACCAGGGCTAAGAGCAATTGCTGCCAATCCAGGAGGCAACTCCTTTGCTAATGAGCGTGTTAAACCTTCGATAGCCCACTTTGAAGCACAATATGGAGCAACCTGAAACAACGTTACGCAATTTGGAATGTAATGAAGATCTGACAGTTACCAAATATAACCAGCATCAGCACAGCCTTTCATTTTGCCCTACCTCTGCAGCAGCAGACCTTCCCCAACCAGAGGATAAATTGATTATCATCCCATGTTTCTTCTGTATCATAAGTGGTACAAAATGGCGAAGTACATTTGCTGTTCCTTTAATATTTGTATCAACCACCGTATCAAATTCTTCTGCTGGAACATTCCACGTTTTGTTATTCTTGTTTATTGTACCAGCATTGTTTACTGCAGCAATCTCTCAATAGTTAGACTTCTGGAGAAATCACATTTTATGTATATTAGAATGGAATTACAAATATGTGATTTCACAATCAACTTTAAGCAAGAAAAGTGATTATTTTCATATAGTTCCAGATGGCTTAAAGTGCACATTTGTAGAGCAGAAAGTATAGCAAACCTATGATATCAGGAATTTGCTTCCTTTCCACAACAGCCTTTGCCAGTTCACCCATGCTGCTGTCAGACCTCTACAAAGAAGCACATGAAGAATACTTAAGAATAGAAATTATTTCAACAAAGGAAGCAAGTGAGAAAAATAGACCACACACATTACACTTTGCTTATATAGCAAACCTAAATGCACCATTCATATTTCATAAATTGTAGTGCTACTGACATTAATGCCATGTCGCATTATTCAAACTTAAGTTAATATTTCACAAGTTCAATATCCCTGCTAAATTTTCCCTTCACTGGAATCTTCAACGAAAGCAAGAAGACTGCTCACATGACATGTGAATTCTTGATGCTTTCGAGACAAAGGAGCTCATTAGCCTCTGTAATATCAATAAATGTCCAGCAACTATCATATGGTATAAAAATGGAAGTAGAAAGTTAGCAACCATGACCAGAATAAGAATACTGGGATTGCCTTGTATTGTTAGTCCAAGAGCCAAACAGCCCCATTGTCAACTCATGACTACCACAGTTTGACTTCCTCCATGCATCTTTCTTCTCGGCCACCAAATCAATCGAACCTATCAAACTCCTAACTCACAAGATAAAATAGCCTAATCAGCATGACCTGCTGTCATGCCATCCTCCTAGCCATCCTGCTGTCTTCTGCGAGCACGCGGATCCTCCTCAATGGTGACCCTGGGCCCCCAATCTGGCACCGCCGAGGCTTCCGGCAAGGCGATCCGCTGTCCCCACAACTTTTCATCCTTGCCGTTGACGTGCTCGGGCGATTGATCAAGTGTGTCGTCTCCCTTGGCATCCTGCAGCAGCTGCACCCGCGACGCTCGATCCTGGCAATCTCGCTCTATGCGGACGATGTCGGGCTGTTCTGTCACCCCTCACCGGCTGAGAACATCACGGTGAGGGAGATCCTACAGCTGTTTGGCCATGCCTCCGGGCTCCACGTAAACTTCACCAAGAGCTCAGCCACCCTCCTCCACTGCGGCCCCGACAAGGCCGCACCTGTTGTACAGCTCCTGGAGTGCCCAATCGTTGACATCCCCCTCACTTATCTGGGAATTCTCCTCACGGTAAGACGCCCTACTGCCGCGCAGCTGCAGCTGCTTGTGGACACGGTGCGAAGACAGCTCCCGTCATGGAAAGCAGGGCTCATGAACAAGGCTGGACGCCTTGCGGCGGTCAAATCCGTCCTCTGTGTGATCCCCATGCACCAGCTGCTGGTCTTTGCACCACCAAAGAAAACCATCAAGCAGCTCGAGAAGACTGAGAAGGGGGTTCCTGTGGGCTGGGCTCGAGGCTGCCAATGGCGGCAACTGCCATGTTAATTGGCGCCGGACTTGCCGTCCAATTGACTGGGAGGCCTTGGCATCCCTTACCTGGAGCGCACCGGGCTGACCCTCCGTCGGTGATGGCTCTGGTTCAGCCGCAATGACTGCAACCAGGCATGGAGCAACTTAGACCTGCGGTTCTATGCTGAAGAGCGTACTCTGTTCTTCGCCTCCACCTCTATGGCCGTGGGCGATGGACGTACCACCTTATTTTGAGAGGACCGATGGATTGACAGGCGCTCAAGTCAGCAAGATCGCACCGCAGCTTTACGCCTGCATCTCGAAACGCCGCCGGAAACTGAGGACCATTTCTGATGGGCTTCAGGCTAACGCTTGGGCTCACAACATCCATGGCACGCCGGGTGTTCACGATATCGACCAGTACATCCAGCTCTGGCACGCCATTGGGCACACCATCCTGACCACGGAACCCGATCGCCTCCTATGGAAGTGGACTGCGAGCAGATCTTACTCTGCGAAATCCTGCCATCAGGCCACATTCGAGGGTTCTCTGCAAAATCCTGCTATCAGACCACACATTCCATGCAGCTCCTGGAAGTTCATTTGGAAGAACGGGGCGCCCCCTCGGGTGCGCTTCTTCCACTGGCTCGCTGATCAGCACCAGTGTTGGACTGCTGACTGCCTCGCACGCTACGGCCTTCAGCACCAGATTTCATGCCTCCTCTGCTGCCAGAGCACCGAGACGATGCACCAGCTGCTGCTCTGCTGTCCGTTTCCCAAACAGGTTTGGCAGCAGATGCTTGCCTGGCTCCACATGTCTTGCACGCCGCCAGACCATGATACTTCCCTTCTGGTCTGGTAGCACGCTGCAAAACAGCGCCCCCCCCCCCCCCCCCCCCATCCCATGCGCAAGGACCTCGCCTCCATTGCCTTGCTCACACCATGGATGATCTGGAAACACCGTAACGAATGTGTCTTCGAGGGCGCCCAATCTGGACACACTGTAAAGAATGTGTCTCCGAGGGCGCCCAACCTTCAGTCAGCAGCCTTGTTGAGAAGATTAAGGATGAGCCGGCGCTCAAGGCCAAAGCAGGCGCTTCAGGGCTTCGCAACACTCTGCCCCAGACCTGGGATGTACATTAATTTCCTGCATTTCTCACTCCCTGTACCTCTCAGGAGGACTGTAACTTGAACTCTGCCTTTTCAATGAAAAGAAACGCAGAAGTCTCTTTGCATTTTCTCGAAAAAATCAGCATGTCCAAACAGGTCATTAGTTTCAAGCCATGTCCTAGGGTACACATCATGTTGCATTCACTTGCAGCTAAAGTAAGTATCATTAAGCCAAAAGCACTTAAGTCCCAATTGATTGGCCAAGGTACCGGATAGCAACAAGACTCTGCACCCACTCTAGCACTGTAGGCATCACGGGATTGAGCTAAAATTGGCAACTAAAAAGCAATTTCTCCATGTATATTTCTTTTCAACCACCAAACCAGCAGAACTTATCAAACTCCTAACCCACAAGATAAAATAGCCTAATCAGCATGTCCAAACAGGTCATAAGTTTAAAGCCATGTTCCACGGCACAGATTGCAAACACTTGGAGCTAAAATAAATCCTAGAGCACATAAAGTATTATTGTTCAACCAGCATGATTCATGAAAGCAAGCATGTAGCTACCAGACTCAAGACAACCCCCCAAAATCACATAATGCAAACATCAAGCTAAAGATACAAAACGCACGAAAATCCTTATTGGTTGGCTGAAGTAACATAGCAGCAAGATGTTAGAAATATTAAGTGATTGAATGGTGAAAATGTTAATTACCATAAGTTAAAGTGGGCCCATTAGTTAATTTTGGGATTAAAACAAATTAACAGTAGCAATTTACGCCTGTGAATGAGGGGCTAATTAAAAATATGGTTCCCATGTCATATACAGCGCTATATATATAAAGGAGGGCATTCCTGCACCTATTTGATCGTGGTATCGTTTAGGGTAACAGTATCCTCCCAAACTTACTCCAAATCCAATCAGGAGTGCACTGGACGTTGAGGTGTTGTGATCGACTATGCCGCTCCAATTCGTCATCAACCTCGGAGACTACTTTGTCTACCGAGATGGCCTCTCCAAACGGAGGTATAATTATTCTACTACCCTCTAATTTCTGCATCATATCAAATTGTGTTCATGTATATTAGATAAGATCCGATTAGCAGTTGCACCGATACTCGCCTCAATAGATCACTGGTAGTAAAAAACTACTCATATCATATTCATTTATGATCCAAATTCGTTTATTGTACGAATGGACGGATCGAGCTAAAATTGTTATTTAAATTTTCCTAGTATATTAAATGAAAAAGGCATCTCATATCACATCATTCAGGCACGCCCTGGTACAGTACAATCAGTAAGCATGAGGTTAATAGGAAGAGGAATAGAGTGCATTACGACGTCGGCGACGGTGAGAAAGTGGCGACACGAGGAACCCATCTCGGCCTCGAGGGAGCGGATGGGATCGGCGGAGCGGCCGCAGCCGACGACGGCGTGCCCCCGGCGCGCGAGCTCCAGAGCTAAAGCTCGGCCCAGCCCCCGGCTGACCCCCGTGATGAGCACCGTCCTCGGCCCCGCAGCCGCCGCTCGCGCGGCTGCCGCGCCGCCCCCGCCGTTCTTAGGCCCCGCCGGCATCTCGCCTCCCTCCTCTCGTTGGCTCGTCCGTGTTGGAGTGCAGGCGTGGAGAGAGGCCCGTGACCTGGTTATCCCTAGTTCGTACACGTTCATGGGCCAATGGACGCATGTGGGGCCCGGCCCACTCCATTTGGTTGAAAGTTTGACACTTCGTTTGGATGTTGATATTGAGGCCCAAAAATTGGCATTGGCATTTGAGAATCCCGAATATCTTTGTTTGGATGGCCAAGGCAATGACGGGAGCTCCTATAGGCCTCTAGCTGCGGCAAAGTGCCGGCGCTTCGCACAGGCGCGGCTAGCGTGGGCCGGCCCATTTATAGTGGCACGCGGTGGCAGGTTTCCGAGATGGAAAATCGCAGAAAAGAAAATAGCGCTATCACTGTAACTCGAACACGCGACTTCAGACTAATTGGTCTGCCGTGCAAACCACTACAACCTAGACATTCTCATGTTCAATTAGCAGTGCGAAAGTTAAAGATGTATACGACAAAAACAAGACTTAAACATTAATTCACAAAAAATCCCAAAAACTACAGTCCATTTATTGGGACGTACCGACGACCTCCTACAACTGAATTTTTCCAAATTAAAAATATTTTCTTCAAAATAAAAACATTTTTCGAATTTTCATACAAATATTGTAAAACAGGAACATTTTAATGATGTGAACAAATTTGAAAAGGGGGAACATTTCTTGAATTTGTGAACAAAAAATAAAAACGTTTAAATTTTTAAAACTTATAGAACATTCTTTGAATTTGTGAACAAGATTGAAAAACAAGAACTATTATTGAATTTGTGAACAAATTTGGAAAGCTGGCACATTTTTTCAATTCCCAAACATTTTGTGAATCTTGAGAACAAATTTTGAGACGGAGAACAATTTTGAAAAATACTGAACAAACTTGGATGCGCGAACAATTTTTTAAAGCCCGAACATTTTTTGAATCTTTAGAACATTTTTTGAAACGTAGAACAATTTTTAAAATTCCCGAACAAATTTGAAACATGAACATTTTTTGAATACATGAACAAAATTCGGAAACAAGAACAATTTTTGAAAAAATGAACATTTTTAAAATCCCGGTCATTATTTGAATAGTTCCAAAAAATGAACAAAAACATTCCAAACAATTTTTGGAAAATGAGAACAATTTTTGAAATGCCCGAACATTTTTTTGAAAATGCGAATATTATTTGAATTTATGAACAATTTTTGAAGGCACGACAATTTTTACAAAATTGAAAATATTTAAAAGTACGAACATTTTTTTCAGTTTTCTGAACAAATTTGAAAGCAGATTTGTTTTTTAAAAAATGGACTTGAAATGTAAAGGAAACGAAAAAAAGAAATAGAAAACAAAAAGAAAAGAAAGAAAAAAAGAGAAAAAAGAAACAGAAAAATCAACAAAAGAAAAGAAACGGTTCAAGGAACCTTCTAGAAGTTTCCCAAAACCAGAAAAAACCGGCTGGAAAGGTTCCCAAAACCGGAAAGTGCCCCAATTGATTAACGGGCCGGCCCAGGTGAGCGCTTCAATCGCCAGCTCTGTGCGTTGCGTCGACAGTTCGACGCAATGAGCGGCAAATAGGGAATTCTGGCAATGACGCTCGCAATCGAACCGAGATATCGCACGGCCCGCGCTCCCACCCGACTCCACTATCCCGAATACAGAGCCTCCCACCTCGACTTTGTGCCGAATTCGGGGGATCGCTCTTTCCCAACCACCGCATATCCCTTCGCCCAGGACGCAGACAGAAAAAACGCATCGTACCGGTACCGGAGAAGTCAACGGGTGAAGCGGAGCTCGCTGGCGGCGCTGGTCGGGCCTCTCCGCCCCCTCCTCCTCCTCTCTTCTCTCCGGCCGCATGTTAGCCTCTCTGTTCTCCTCCTCTCTTATTTCCACCTCCTCAGATGCGCTACTCAGCACGCGTGCGCCCACCCCCATCTCTGATGCGCTCAATCCCAGCGTCGGCGGCTGCATGTTGACAATCCTACAAGACATGGCAGCCTCCTCCCTAGGGCGACGACAGCAAGCGGCGCATCCCGGTAGCTGCCTCAGATGCGGTTGCCTTGGACGGGGCCGGCAACAAGATCGGGGTGAGCACCGCAAGGGATGGAACAGAAGGCCTTTTTGGAGACGGCGGACGCGAGTCTGGCTGGAGATGGCTTGTGTGTGTGTGCAAGCTAGAAGGCAAGGCACAACAAGAAGCAGTTGTGCACATGTGCCATCTGTAATTCAACACGTGACCATCCAAACAAGATTTGGAATTGTTACTTCTCTTAAATTTCATGTGCCAAATATTAGAAGATCCAAACACTAAAATTGACATTGGAACTCAATGTCAATGTCATGAGACTTTGGTATTGGAGTGAATTCAATGTCAAGCCCTTGAATATCTACATCCAAACAAAGGATTATAGATATTGGAAGTTTTATTATGGAAAAAATGAACCGGGTCCATAGGTTCACTAGCTGCCTCTCTAAAAAAGATAAGTAATTGTGTGGTAATAAATCACAGTTGAATAGTGATAAATTGTAATATTTATAAGTAATACCTAGTCATGGCAAAGTTAACATATTAGTATCACATCCGTGAATCTATGGATTATTATCTAACTGCATCTATAGCTAGTACTCCATCCAAGACCGCTATTCAACATGCATTTTAAAGTATTAAGTAAAACAGAGTATTGTAATAAAACGATGACATGAAGTAGATAATATATCGCCTTCACCTTGGGTTCAAAGGACAAATACGCAACCATTTTTTATCCCTAGCACCAACAACACAAATACAAACATTTTCTTACTTGCTTGATTTTGAGAGTGTGCTCTATATGAAACTTGCTTGATTTTGCATGAATTTCCATATTATCATGTTGCATCCTTGTTTTGAGAGTGTTTGCTTGATGTTTGTATGCATTTTGCATCAATGCCATGTTTAACTTGTTTTGCTCATATCTTTTAGGCCGTAGCTCCGAACTAAATGAACTTTATATGTAACTTGACTAGAATTTCATGTCGATCCTCTTGGTGCTCTTTAACTTGCTGTTTAACAACTTCAACTTAATGTTTGTTCAGATCTGGACCAACTTCGAAACTTGCATATGAGCACTTACCAGAATTGTTATATGTTGTTTCCGGCCTCATTTAAACTTGCTTTGATGTGTTGCTCTTGTATGCATCATCTCTTGCCATGAGTAGCTTCATGTAGCCTTGTCATGCATCATGCTTGTTATGCATCATGTCATGTCTATGTGTGGTGTGTTTACCATGTTGTGTGCTTCTTCTCGATAGTTCCCGTTTCGTTGCGATCGTGAGGATTCGTTCCTCTATGCTTGGTTTGCCTTCGTGGCTTCATCTTCCTCATGGACTCGTTCTTCTTCCTTGTGAGATTTCAGGCAAGATGTCCGTCACCTTGGATCTCACTACTATCACTGCTATGCTAGTTGCTTCGTTCTATCGCTATGCTGCGCTTCCTATCACTTGTTCTTCAAGCCTCTCCAAATTGCCATGTCAGCCTCTAACCTTTTCACCCTTCCTAGAAAACCATTGCTTGGCTATGTTATGGATTTTGCTCAGCCCCTCTTATAGCGTTGTTAGTTCAGGTGAAGTTGAAGATTGCTCCATTGTGGACAGGATTATGGTTGGGATATCACAATATCTCTTATTTAATTAATGCATCTATACACTTGGTAAAGGGTGGAAGACTCGACCTTATGCCTGGTGTTTTGTTCCAGTCTTGCCGCCCTAGTTTCTGTCATACCGGTGTTATGTTCCTTGATTTTGCGTTCCTTACACGGTTGGGTGATTTATGGGACCCCCTTGACAGTTCGCTTTGAATAGAACTCCTCCAACAAGGCCCAACCTTGGTTTTACCATTTGCCTCACCACCACCTATACCCTTCCCTTGGGTCGGCCAACCCGAGGGTCATCTTTATTTTAGCCCCCCCGGGCCAGTGCTTCTCTAAGTGCTTGTCCGAATCGAGCCGCCCGCAGGGCCCCCTCGGGGAAACTCGAGGTTTGGTTTTACTCGTAGCCTGTCTCATCCGGTGTTGCCCTGAGAAAGAGATATGTGCACGGGACTGTCGGCGCATCGGGCGGCTTTGTTGGTCTTGTTTTACCATTGTCGAAATGTCTTGTAAACTGGGATTTCAACACTGGTCGGGTCTTCCTGGGAGAAGGAATATCCTTCTTTGACCGTGAGAGCTTGTGATGGGCTAAGTTGGGACACCCCTGCAGGGTATAAACTATCGAGAGCCGTGCCTACTGTTATGTGGCAGATGGGAATTTGTTAATGTCCGGTTGTAGATAACTTGTCACTAGATTTGAATTAAAACGCATCAACCGCGTGTGTAGCCGTGATGGTCTCTTTTCGGCGGAGTCTAGGAAGTGTACACGGTTTTGGATTATGTTTGGCGTAAGTAGGAGTTCAGGATCACTTCTTGATCATTGCTAGCTTCACGACCGTTCCGTTGCTTCTCTTCTCGCTCTTATTTGCGTATGTTAGCCACCATACATTGCTTAGTTGCTGCTGCAACATCACCACTTTACCCCTTCCTTACCCATTAAGCTTTGCTAGTCTTGATACCCATGGTAATGGGATTGCTGAGTCCTCGTGGCTCACAGATTACTACAACAACAGTTGCAGGTATAGGTTATGCGATGATCATGACGCGAGAGCGATGTTTGCTTGTTTTGGAGTTCTTCTTCTGCTTCGATCAGGGGATAGATTCCAGGTCGGCAGCCTGGGCTAGCAGGGTGGATGTCGTTTGGGTTTCTCTTTGTGTTTCATCCGTAGTCGGATGTTACCCTTATGTATGAGGATGTTGTATTCGTGTGGCATTGTATGCCTTTTGAATGTATCCCCATCTATTATGTAATGTTGATGTAATGATATCCACCTTGTAAAAGCGTATCAATATGCGGTTCTATCCTTGGTGGGACCTTCGAGTCTCTTTAGGATAGTATCGCATATTGGGCGTGACAAGTTGGTATCAGAGCCTCGACCGACCATAGGAGCCCCCTTGATTGATCGTGTAGTTTGGCCGTTGTCGAGTCTAGAAGAAAACTGTTCTCGGAGTCTAGTTATATGGGAGAGTAGAAATTCTTTTTACTCCTCAGCCCCTTCGTCGCTCTGGTGAGGAATCTTGATGTAGGTGTTTTGTATTACTCCTCTTCCCTTTCAAACTTTCTTTAGGATCACGTAGTTGGTTTTCCGGTCGTTGGTTCTCAGCTCTTTTCATCCGGTGCATTTCTCATAAAGTTGACTCGAGCCTCTTCATCTTTGCCAAGTTCAATCCTCAGTTGTTTTCTTTTCCCACCTGCCCTCCCCTTTTTCTCCTCGGAGTCAGAGTCCGTAATCGAGTATCCATCCTACTCGTGCGAAGTCTTTGCTTTCTTTCCTCAATTATTTCAACCGGTGCTTTCTCTTCAAGTTATTCATCGGGTTTTCCCCCTTCCAAGTTGCCTTTGTTTTCCCGCCCTCCCAACCCTTTTTCTTCCCGGAGTCTGAGTCTCTTTCGACCATCAATTTCATTCGTGTGGAGCCTCTTCCGCCTTTTGTCAATTGTTTCAACCGGTGAATTCTCTTTTGTTTGACATTCTTCATCTCTTTTCCGGTGGACTCAATTCAAGTTTTTTGGGTTGATCATATTCTTTTCCTTCTATCAAGTGTTCTCCCTGCTCGTTCGTCTCTCGCCAGTTTATCCTTCCGGAGTGCTCAAGACGTCTAAGGAGATTCGTATGTGTTCCAATTAATTCGAGGTTGTCACCTCATTCAAATATTTCAATTGTTTCGGTGCATCATCTGTCTGTTCAACATCCCTTTTTTCCAACGGTGTTTTTCTCTTTAGTGGGCCCTAACCCACAGGTCTTTTCCCATGATCTTACTTGACTCTTCTAACTATTCCGGAGCTATTCTTAAATTATTTTCAAGTGTGACGTAAGAATGGATCCCATCAGTCACATGCCTTCCCCAAGATCTCTTTCAAATTCTTTTTCATTGTTGGCTCAATCTCTTCTCTTCTCATTCTCCTAGAGTATCTCGGTAATTTTGGTGGTGTTTCTCATCGTCATTTGAAGACCTAAGAAGAATTTCTCTTAAATCTTGTCCGTTCTCCCAGAGATTCACGGTGCTAGCTCGATGTTATCCTATCTAATTGTTTCCAGTCGTGCAATTCTTTTCAATCGTCCGGAGTTTTTCAGGAGTTGTTTTCCGTCTCGATCGCCCAGAGGCCATCTTTTCGGAATATTTCTTCGTTCTAAGTTTTTAATTCGTTCTCCAATTATTCTATATCCGTGCCCCTTCATTCGTCTCAATATTCTTCTGGTGCTTCGTTATAGTATTCTTCAATTGGTTCTCGATCTCTTCGTTCTTTTGTCTCTAATTCCCTCAAGTATCTTCGTTCATTTTCTAATTCTTTCCGGCGATTCATTCTCTTCTCTTCGTTCGTTTACATTTTCACGATGGTTCGTTGAAGATTCCTTTTCCGTTCTCATCATATCAATTCTTTCGTTCTTTTCAATCCTACCGGTGGCTCATGAAGACCTTCCCAAATTTAGAGCTATATCCCCCCCCCCCCTTAATCCTTTTCAACGCGGATAAGTTGTATGCAATCCACTGCTTCTCATCAATTTAATTGATGGAGGATATGCATAACATAAATCTTATTCTTATTTCATCCAAGTGATTAATCCCTTCCTTCGGAGTTTGTTCGTGAGGAATAAATTCTAGTTCCAAGTGTTTTCATCTTTTCTTTTCCGGAGTTCAAATTTCCTTGGCCATTTTGTCGGAACCTCCATCTAAGTCACCACAAGCTTTAATCTTATTCTTTCTTCCTTCATTCTATCTCATCATATTTTTGTCACCGGAGTTCTTCACGGTGGTTCTGTTGGGGAACGTAGTAATTTCAAAAAAATTCCTACGTACACGCAAGATCATGGTGATGGCATAGCAACGAGAGGGGAGAGTGTTGTCCACGTACCCTCGTAGACCATAAGTGGAAGTGTTATGACAACGCGGTTGATGTAGTCGTACGTCTTCACGATCCGACCGATCCAAGCACCGAACGTACGGCACCTCCGAGTTCAGCACACGTTCAGCTCGATGACAATCCCCGGACTCCGATCCAGCAAAGTGTCGGGGATGAGTTCCGTCAGCACGACGGCGTGGTGACAATAATGATGATGCTCTACCGGCGCAGGGCTTCGCCTAAACTCCGCGACGATATGACCGAGGTGGAATATGGTGGAGGGGGACACCGCACACGGCTAAGGAACGATCCGTAGATCAACTTGTGTGTTCTAGGGTTCCCCCCTGCCCCCGTATATAAAGGAGCAAGGGGGGGTGCGGCCGGCCCTAGGAGGAGGCGCGCCGGAGCCACGTCTGGCTGAGGCGAGCAGCAAGCGGGGGAGAGTATTTTGAAGTACAAGAACGTTGGGGTGGGACGCTAGTACTTAAACTAGGGTTGCTTCTTAGCGCTAATCTTGCGTTTTTCAGCAGTTAGTTGTAGCGCGCCTTCCCTCCTTCTCTCATTTCGGAAAGATTTGGCAGTATTTTCTTATGATGACCTGGTCGAGAGAGTACGAAACATCGGTGTAAAAGATTGAGTGGGATGGTTATAGTAAGGGGCGAACCAAGTGCTTGCGCGAAGAAGCGAATCAATCAGAATGGAGACAAGGAAAGGAATCGAGGCCCGGCCCGGTAGCGATGCCTCTCACGCGGATGGGAGTTACTTTTCTTTATCACCGTAAGCGTTACGAAATGGACCCGCATTCCCCTTTGCTTTTCTTTTGCAACTAAGCTTAAAAGAAACATAGTCCCCCCTTTCCCTAGTTGGACTAGGACTTGGGGGGAAGGAGGAGAGGGGGGAAAGGAAGGGGGGGGGGGCGCCGCCCCCCCTTGTCCTATTCGGACTGGGGGGGATGGGCACGCGGCTGCCCCTTGGCCCCTTCTCCTCTTCCTCCACTAGGCCCAATAAGGCCCATTAGGTCACCAGGGGGTTCCGGTAACCTCCCGGTACTCCTGTAAAATGCCGATTTCACCCGGAACACTTCTGATGTCCAAACATAGGCTTCCAATATATCAATCTTTATGTCTCGACCATTTCGAGACTCCTCGTCATGTCCGTGATCACATCCAGGACTCCGAACAAACTTTGGTACATCAAAACTTATAAACTCATAATGAAACTGTCATCATAACGTTAAGCGTGCGGACCCTACGGGTTCGAGAACTATGTAGACATGACCTAGAACTATTCTCGGTCAATAACCAATAGCGGAACCTGGATGCCCATATTGGCTCCTAGATATTCTACGAAGATCTTTATCGGTCAAACCGCATAACAACATACGTTGTTCCCTTTGTCATCGGTATGTTACTTGTCCGAGATTCGATCATCGTATCCAATACCTAGTTCAATCTCATTACCGGCAAGTCTCTTTACTCATTACGTAATGCATCTTTCTGTAACTAACTCATTAGCTACATTGCTTGCAAGGCTTGTAGTGATGTGCATTACCGAGAGGGCCCAAAGATACCTCTCCGACAATCGGAGTGACAAAACCTAATCTCGAAATACGCCAACCCAACATGTACCTTCGGAGACACCTGTAGTACTCCTTTATAATCACCCAGTTACGTTGTGACGTTTGGTAGCACCCAAAGTGTTCCTCCGGTAAACGGGAGTTGCATAATCTCATAGTTACAGGAACATGTATAAGTCATGAAGAAAGCAATAGCAATATAATAAACGATCAAGTGCTAGGCTAACGGAATGGGTCATGTCAATCACATCATTCTCCTAATGACGTGATCCCATTAATCAAATAACAACACATGTCTATGGTTAGTAAACATAACCATCTTTGATTAATGAGCTAGTCAAGTAGAGGCATACTAGTGACGTTATGTTTGTCTATGTATTCACACATGTATCATGTTTCCGGTTAATACAATTCTAGCATGAATAATAAACATTTATCATGATATGAGGAAATAAATAATAACTTTATTATTGCCTCTAGGGCATATTTCCTTCAGTCTCCCACTTGCACTAGAGTCAATAATCTAGTTCACATCACCATGTGATTTAACACCAATATCCATATCTGTATATGATTAACACCCATAGTTCTCATCGTCATGTGACCAACACCCAAAGGGTTTACTAGAGTCAATAATCTAGTTCACATCGCTTATGTGATTAACACCCAAAGAGTACTAAGGTGTGATCATGTTTTGCTCGTGAGAGAAGCTTAGTCAACGGGTCTGTCACATTCAGAGCCGTATGTATTTTGCAAATATTCTATGTCTACAATGCTCTGCACGGAGCTATTCTAGCTAATTGCTCCCACTTTCAATATGTATCCAGATTGAGACTTTAGAGTCATCTGGATCAGTGCCAAAACTTGTATCGACGTAACCCTTTACGACGAACCTTTTATCACCTCCATAATCGAGAAACATCTCCTTAGTCCTTACTAAGGATATTTTTGACCGCTGTCCAGTGATCTACTATTAGATCAAAATTGTATTTCTTTGCCAAACTCAGAGCAAGGTATACAATATGTCTGGTTCACAGCATAGCATACTTTATAGAACCTATGACTGAGGCATAGGGAATGACTTTTCATTCTCTTTCTATTTTCTGCCATGGTCGGGTCTTGAGTCTTACTCAACTTCACACCTTGCAACACAGGCAAGAACTCCTTCTTTGACTGTTCCATTTTGAACTATTTCAAAAATTTATCAAGGTATTCATTGAAAAATCTTATCAAGCGTCTTGATCTATCTATATAGATCTTGATGCTCAATGTGTAAGCAGCTTCACCGAGGTCTTGCTTTGAAAAATTCTTATTCAAGTATCCTTTCATGCTATCCAGAATTTCTATATCATTTCCAATCAACAATATGTCATCCACATATAATATTAGAAATGCTACAGAGCTCCCACTCACTTTCTGGTAAATACAGGCTTCTCAAAAAGTCTGTATAAAACCATATGCTTTGATCAACTCATCAAAGCGTATATTCCAACTCCGAGAGGCTTGCACCAGTCCACTACAAAGGCTTGCACCAGTCCATATGTTCATTGTGAGATGCTCTTCATTTTGTTCCATTGTGCAATGCTTGTTTGAGTTCATCTTGAATCCCAAATCATCATTGCAAGAGTGCTATATGATGTTAACTGTTGTCTGTTAACAGAACTTGGTGTTTTGTCTTTTTCATTGGATTTTATGTGTGCATCCTATGAGCTTGATGTCCGCATGAGTTTTGAGCTACATCATGCCGTCTTTACAGTGGTGCAATCCATGTATTTTTTCTGAGTCTTGTAGTGAGTGCTTGTTGTTGCTGTTTTGCTAGGCTGAATCTGCTATATCATGATGCTATGTAAACCTGCTGCTACAAGTCATTCTATGCATAATCTGGAGATGTTCACGAAGGATGTTTTGTTACACATGTCATGCTCTACCCATCCATTCCCCTGGTTGCATTTATAGCCTGCCGTAGCTTGTTGTAATCTTGCTCTCAAATTGCTAAATAATGTTGTTGTCAGCCTGTTAACATTAAGTTCAGTTTTGCCATGAGCTTTGCTAGTGATCCATGCACCCTAAGAACTTGCTCTTGCCATTCTTAGCTTCACAAACATGTATTATTACTGTTTGTTAGTTTGTCATGCCATGTATTGCTCTGTGGTGAGTGGTACAAGCTCACCAACATTCCTACTTATTGTGTTCCTGCCATGTCTTGACTGTGTCATATCATTTGCCATGTTTGCATGGATGCTACCATATTTTCTGTTGATATTTGGGATAAGTTCAGTAAGGGAGTTTTGTTCTTTGTCTTTAGTACTAGCATTCCATGCATTTGTTTGCCATGTTAAGTTCCTGTAACATGTTGTTTGATAGCTCTAAACATTGCAACCTGATGTTATTTCTATTAAGTCTGAAACTGTTATAATTTGCAACCTTGCCATGTCCTTTTGAGCATGTTATAGTGTTTTCTGGAGATAGCTCAGTGTTCATGTTTTGTCATGCTTTACTTGTACTTCATGCCCATGCCTGTTTTTCTTATGTTAAGGTGATGTAGTTTATTAGTTTGATGCTTGCAAGATGCCTAGTTCTTGTTTTGGACAGCTTGTCCTTTAAACTTGTTTCATGTGTATGTGTTGAACCGTTGCTCCGCTTTGAGTGTGCTCTATATGAAACTTGCTTGATTTTGCATGAAGTTTCATATTATCATGTTGCATCCTTGTTTTGAGAGTGTTTGCTTGATGTTTGTATGCATTTTGCATCAATGCCATGTTTAACTTGTTTTGCTCATATCTTCTAGGCCGTAGCTCTGAACCAAATGAACTTTATATGTAACTTGACTAGGATTTTGTGTAGATCCTCTTGGTGCTCTTTAACTTGATGTTTAACAACTTCAACTTAATGTTTGTTCAGATCTGACCAACTTCGAAACTTGCATATGAGGACTTACCAGAATTGTTATATGTTGTTTCCGGCCTCATTTAAACTTGCTTTGATGTGTTGCTCTTGTATGCATCATCTCTTGCCATGAGTAGCTTCATGTAGCCTTGTCATGCATCATGATTTTTGTGCATCATGTCATGTCTATGTGTGGTGTGTTTACCATGTTGTGTGCTTCTTCTCGATAGTTCCCGTTTCGTTGCGATCGTGAGGATTCGTTCCTCTACGCTTGGTTCGTCTTCGTGGCTTCATCTTCCTCATGGACTCGTTCTTCTTCCTTGCGGGATTTCAGGAAAGATGACTGTCACCTTGGATCTCACTACTATCATTGATATGCTAGTTGCTTCGTTCTATCGCTATGTTGCGCTTCCTATCACTTATTCTTCAAGCCTCTCCAAATTGCCATGTCAGCCTCTAACCTTTTCACCTTTCCTAGCAAACCATTGCTTGGCTATGTTACCGCTTTTGCTCAGCCCCTCTTATAGCGTTGTTAGTTGCAGGTGAAGTTGAAGATTGCTCCATGGTGGACAGGATTATGGTTGGGATATCACAATATCTCTTATTTAATTAATGCATCTATACACTTGGTAAAGGGTGGAAGACTCGGCCTTATGCCTGGTGTTTTGTTCCACTATTGCCGCCCTAGTTTCCGTCATACCGGTGTTATGTTCCTTGATTTTGTGTTCCTTACACGGTTGGGTGATTTATGGGACCCCCTTGACAGTTCGCTTTGAATAAAACTCCTCCAGCAAGGCCCAACCTTGGTTTTACCATTTGCCTCACCACCACCTATACCCTTCCCTTGGGTCGGCCAACCCGAGGGTCATCTTTACTTTAGCCCCCCCGGGCCGGTGCTTCTCTAAGTGCTGGTCCGAACCGAGCCGCCTGCAGGGCCCCCTCGGGGAAACTCGAGGTTTGGTTTTACTCATAGCCTGTCTCATCTGGTGTTGCCCTGAGAACGAGATATGTGCAGCTCCTATCGGGATTGTCGGTGCATCGAGCGGCTTTGCTAGTCTTGTTTTACCATTGTTGAAATGTCTTCTAAACCGAGATTCCGAGACTGATCGGGTCTTCCTGGGAGAAGGAATATCCTTCGTTGACCGTCAGAGCTTGTGATGGGCTAAGTTGGGACACCCCTGCAGGGTATAAACTTCCGAGAGTCGTGCCCGTGGTTATGTGGCAGATGGGAATTTGTTAATGTCCGATTGTAGATAACTTGTCACCAGATTCGAATTAAAACGCATCAACCGCGTGTGTAGATGTGATGGTCTCTTTTCGGCGGAGTCCGGGAAGTGAACACGGTTTTGGGTTATGTTTGACGTAAGTAGGAGTTCAGGATCACTTCTTGATCATTGCTAGCTTCACGGCCGTTCCGTTGCTTCTCTTCTCGCTCTTATTTGCGTATGTTAGCCACCATACATTGCTTCGTCGCTGCTGCAACCTCACCACTTTACCCCTTCCTTACCCATTAAGCTTTGCTAGTCTTGATACCCATGGTAATGGGATTGCTGAGTCCTCGTGGCTCACAGATTACTACAACAATAGTTGCAGGTACAGGTTATGCGATGATCATGACGCGAGAGCGATGTTTGCTTGTTTTGGAGTTCTTCTTCTGCTTCGATCAGGGGATAGATTCCAGGTCGGCAGCCTGGGCTAGCATGGTGGATGTCGCTTTAGTTTCTGTTTGTGTTTCATCCATAGTCGGGTGTTGCCCTTATGTATGATGGTGTTGTATTCGTGTGGCATTGTATGCCTTTTGAATGTATCCCCATCTATTATGTAATGTTGATGTAATGATATCCACCTTGTAAAAGCGTATCAATATGCGGTTCTATCCTTGGTGGGACCTTCGAGTCTCTTTAGGATAGTATCGCATATTGGGCGTGACAGCACGCCCACCACCATAGGACGCGCTCCCCTGCCTCGTGGGCCCATGGTGGCCCCCCTCCACTTATTCCTGCACCCACACTCTTCTTCTTCCTCCCAAAAAAATCACCATCCAGCTCAAGCACGAGTTCTAGCTCATTTTGCTGCCATTTTCGATCTCCTTGCTCAAAGCTCCATTCACAAAACTACTTGGGGGATTGTTCTTTGGTATGTGACTCCTCCAATGGTCCAATTAGTTTTTGTCCTAGTGCTTTATTCATTGCAATTTTTTGCTGCCTAGGTGACCCTATTCTTGAGCTTGCATGTCAAATTTATATGGTTCCAAGTAGTTCTAATGCATGATATAGTCTCTAGGCACTTGTGGGAGTAGTTGCTATCAATTTTGTTGAGTTTGGTTCACTTTTATTTTGAGTTACTAAAAATTTCAGAAATTTTTCAGAGGAAGAGCAAGGACCCAGGCTCGCAATACGTGAGCTGGACAATGAACCACCGAGGGAAGCTCAAGTACGGCCTTGTGAATGGCCGTCAAAGGAATTTATGGTCAAAGCAGGCATTAAGGATGAATTTGACGCGTATGTGCGTAATGCCGATCTTGAGGACTTCATGGCAGATAAGTGCTCCCAACACTACTACCGTACTGATTCCTTTGTGAGAAGTTTTAAATTCACATCTTCGCGCAATTCTCACACGGTCTTATTCGATCTTTATGATAAATCATATACCATGGACCTAGAATATGTTACTACTGCTTGTAAACTCCCGCAGTGGGGCAATGTTAACGAACCCCGTAAATCTGAATATAAAGATTTCCTTGCTAGTATCACTGTGGGGGAATCTAGAGAAATAGCACAAGCTACCATAGGGAGCATTCACTTTCCTGCTATACATTATTTTGCTCTCTTCATAGGTAGATGCATTAATGGTAAAGATGAAGCTTGTCACATGTGTGTTCCAGATCTTAGTGTTCTCAAGAGTGCTGTATTAGGTGATAAACAATATAACTTGGGGGCAATTGTTGCACGTAGGTTGCATAATAGTGGTTTAGATGGAGACTTGTTTGGAGGGATTTATGCAACTCGTGTGGCTAATTTTCTTGGTATACCCGTACATGGAGGTGACAGGGAGTTGCCTCCTGCTTATCTAGATTATAATGCCATGGTTAACCATCAGTTTCTTGAGAGGAATGAACAATTCCTCCAATACCGACTAGTCTTTGACAGACTTCACACTGTCCGTGTTGCTCTCCCTGCTCCTAGTTTATCTGACTTTCAAGCAAAGAGGAGATATATTATAACCAGGGAGGAGGCGAACAAGTACGAGAGGAGGATGGAGGCAGCTCGCCTCCAAGCTGCAGCTCGTGAGGCAGTAGCTGCTGCATCTTAGTACAACCCCAGCTACCACTTTGATCCATGGGCATAGACCAACTTAGGCCAAAATCCTAAGGTTGGGGGAGTACGTATTTCTCACCAACATTACATTCATGTTCACACACTCATTCTAGTTGTCGGGGTTCATACTTTTTCATTGTACTATCCATGCTAGTTTATTTTCTTTTTATAGCTTTCTTCCTGTGTGTTTGAATAACCTTAAGAAAAACAAAAAAATTAGTTGTAGCATTTAGCTAGTTTACTTTCCATGCCTGTAGTAGTAATTAAAAGAAAACCCAAAAAGATTTCTCGTTCTTCTGTTGCTTGTTGGGAGCTTTCCCATGTAAATAGTTTTATTTCTTTTCTTTTCTTTGGGGGTCGGGAGGAGAAGACCATGATGAAAATGTTGAGTGGCTCTCATATGCATCATTGTTGATTTAACCAAGAGCCCATATTACCTTGTCTTCTCCCTTGAATTGAATGCTTGCAGATTCCAGCTTAGTCCAATGCACGTGCACTATTATTATTATCCACACCGTTCGGTCATGCAAGTGAAAGGCAATAATGACGATATATGATGGACTGATTGAGATGAGAGAAGCTGGTATGAACTCGACCTATCTTGTTTTTGTAAATATGATTAGTTCATCGTTCCTGATTCAGCCTATTATGAATAAACATGTTTGCAATGACAATTAGATATTATAGTTGCTTATGCCATGCTTAATTAGCTAAGAGTTTATAATGGTTTACCTTGCGTCCCAACATGCTATTAAAATGGTTGTGATGTGGTATGATAGGGTGGTATCCTCCTTTGAATGATTCGAGTGACTTGACTTGGCACATGTTCACGCATGTAGTTGAAACAAAATCAACATAGCCTTCACGATATTTTTGTTCATGGTGGATTATATCCTACTCATACTTGCACTCAGTGTTGACCAATTTTAATGCATGTTCATGACTGTTGTTGCTCTCTAGTTGGTCGCTTCCCAGTCTCTTTCAAGCCTTCACTTGTACTAAGCGGGAATATTGCTTGTGCATCCAAAATCCATAAACCCCAAAGTTATTCCATATGAGTCCACCATACCTTCCTATATGCGGTATCTACCTGCCGTTCCAAGTAAATTTGTATGTGCCAAACTCCAAACCTTCAAATGAAATTCTATTTTGTATGCTCGAACAGCTCATGTATCAACTAGGTTTGTCTGTATCTTCCATGCTAGGCGGGTTATTCTCAAGAGGAGTGGACTCCGCTCCTCACTCACGAGAAAATGGCTGGTAACCGGGATGCCCAGTCCCATGCTCAAATCAAATCAAAATAATTGCAAACAAAACTCCCCCAGGATTGTTGTTAGTTGGAGGCACCCGTTGTTTCGGGCAAGCCATGGATTGATGCTTGTTGGTGGTAGGGGAGTATAAACTTTACCATTCTGTTTGGTAACCGCCTATAATGTGTGTAGCATGGAAGATATCGAGATCTCTCAGTTGTTATGTTGACAGTGAAAGTATACCGCTCAAAATATTATTTATCTCTATTTCAAAATCGAGCTCTAGCACCTCTACAAATCCCTGCTTCCCTTTGCGAAGGGCCTATCTATTTACTTTTATGTTGAGTCATCACCCTCTTATTAAAAAGCACCCGCTAGAGAGCACCGCTCTCATTTGTATGCATTACTATTAATTTATATTGGGTATGACTATGACTGGATCTCTTTTACCATGAATTACAATGTTTAGTCAGTCCTTGATCTTCAGGGGTGCTCTGCATTTATGTTTTGCGGTCTTAGAAAGGGCTAGCGAGATACCATCTTGTTATATCATATTATGATTGTTTTGAGAAACTGTTGTCATCCGAGATTTATTATTATTGCTCGCTAGTTGATTATGCCATTGATATGAGTAAACATGAGACCTAAGCATTATTGTGAATATGGTTAGTTCATAATCTTTGCTGAAAACTTGAATGCTGGCTTTACATATTTGCAACAACAACAACAAATAGAGGTTGTATAAGTTTTTCTTTATCACTTTCAGTTTGTCAACTGAATTGCTTGAGGACAAGCAAAGGTTTAAGCTTGGGGGAGTTGATATGTCGCTGTCGTATCTATTTCCCAAACACTTTTGCCCTTGTTTTGGACTCTAACTTGCATGATTTAAATGGAACTAACCCGGACTGACGCTGTTTTCCGCAGAACTGCCATGGTTTATTTTTGTGCAGAAATAAAAGTTCTCAGAATGACCTGAAAATCCATGGAGCAACTTTTGGAATTAATAAAAAATACTGGCAAAAGAATCAGCACCAGGGGGCCCACACCCTGTCCACGAGGGTGGGGGCGCCCCCCCCCCTTGGGCGCGCCCCCTACCTCATGGCCCCCCTGAAGCTCCACCGATCTCAACTCCAACTCCATATATTCACGTTTGGGGAGAAAAAAAATCAGAGAGAAGGATTCGTCGCATTTTACGATATGGAGCCGCCGCCAAGCCCTAAACTCTCTCGGGAGGGCTGATCTGGAGTCCGTTCGGGGCACCGAAGAGGGGAATCCGTCGTTGTTGTCATCATCAACCATCCTCCATCACCAATTTCATGATGCTCACCGCCGTGCATGAGTAATTCCATTGTAGGTTTGCTGGACGGTGATGGGTTGGATGAGATTTACCATGTAATCGAGTTAGTTTTGTTAGGGTTTGATCCCTAGTATCCATTATGTTCTGAGATTGATTCTGCTATGACTTTGCTATGCTTAATGCTTGTCACTAGGGCCCGAGTGCCATGATCTCAGATCTGAACCTATTATGTTTTCATGAATATACGTGAGTTCTTGATCCTATCTTGCAAGTCTATAGTCACCTATTATGTGTTATGATCCGTTAACCCCGAAGTGACAATAATCGGGATACTTACCAGTGATAACCGTAGTTTGAGGAGTTCATGTATTCACTAAGTGTTAATGCTTTGGTCCGGTACTCTATTAAATGGAGGCCTTAATATCCCTTAGTTTCCAATAGGACCCCGCTGCCACGGGAGGATAGGACAAAAGATGTCATGCAAGTTCTTTTCCATAAGCACGTATGACTATATTCGGAATACATGCCTACATTACATTGATGAACCGGAGCTAGTTCTGTGTCACCCTATGTTATAACTATTGCATGAGGAATCGCATTCGACATAATTATCCATCACTGATCCAATGCCTATGAGCTTTTCACATATTGCTCTTTGCTTAGTTACTTCATCGTTGTTGCTGTTACAATTACTATAAAACTGCTATTGTTACTTTTGCTACTCTTACCGTTACTTCCATACTACTTTGCTACTAAATACTTTGCTACAGATACTAAGTTATCCAGGTGTGGTTGAATTGACAACTCAACTGCTAATACTTGAGAATATTCTTTGGCTCCCCTTGTGTCGAATCAATAAATTTGGGTTGAATACTCTACCCTCGAAAACTGTTGCGATCCCCTATACTTGTGGGTTATCAGCGTGCAGCGGGCGGCGCAGTACTATTCGATTTGACAGCGGGCAGCGCAGTTACCGATACGGCTTTAATGCAGACAAGGGAGAGTGTAGCGGTTCCCAAAATGTTGAACGGCCAATGATGCATCCTCCTTCAATTAGCATCATGAATGCATGAGGGAAGTAATGGGAGGAGGACTAGGAAAAGAGGCAGCACGATGTGAATGCAACACAGTTTGCACTCATATAAAGGCGCCCCTCCATTCCAATCCATCTACCACATCGTATGCACCTAAGCATTTGCCTAAGCACCTACACTAAGCGCAAAAGTGCTCACTCCAGACCCATGGTAGCGATGCGCGCGAGCGGCCAGCGGCTGTGCCAGACGGTCCACAATGCCAGCCTGCAGCATGGCACCAAGGATCGTCTCCAGACAGTTTCGGCGACCGATTGGTGGATGGCCGCCGTCGACGCCAGCTACGACTCTCAGTTGGACCAAATGATCTTTGCCACCACCAACAAGTTCACCGTCGTCAAGAAGCTCGCGGACAACATCGGCGTACTCCTCCAGCCCGCGCGCCCGGGCTCCTCATTACCTTCCACCCTAATAGACCTCCATGGTTGGTACCTCTTTCAAGCACCGGTGGCCCTGCGACTGCCCGTCGATGCCATGAAGAATGTGCACCTGGAGGTCGCGCTCTCCCCGAGGCGCCTCACCCTGCAAGAATTCGTCGACCTACACATCCACGTGTAGAGCAAATCGTGTACATAGGTATCTACAAGGCCAGTGAGGACGCTACGACATTAGCCTTCTTCAACCGGCTGGAAGGCTTGGATGCCTTTGCTGAGAAGCACCTCGACCTCGCCACAAAAGCCGTCGCTCCTTAGCCGTCGGTCGGTGGCCCGACACACTGAGTTGAGGAGGAGGAGGTCGTACGTTGATGGATGCATCTTTCTTCTTGCCTCTTGTAACCACCACTGCGATCGCATCATCGTGGCCTTAATTCTTATTGTGCTATTGCATTCTCGTTCAGTCAATACAAACATGTGTGATACCTTTGCTTAATTATATGCATCACTGTAACTAGTACTCCATATGTCAATTTATAAGTTGTGTTGCCAGTGTTTGGGGCCGGCGCATGACACAATAAGCACACCCACGACGACAAATACAGAGAGGACATCCAGCGATTCCAATGGCGATTTGTCAAAATATGCAGCTAAAAATCACTAGCAGTATCTAATTTTTGCAACTAAAATTCAGTAATTAAGCATAGATTTCATTCATAGATTAAGCAGTTGTGCTTAATTTATACAAACAGTTCAACTGCTATATGCATATATATGGTTGGTCGCCGTTAGGCGCCGTGGCGCGCTCTGCTCGCGTCCGTCGGTGTGCTCGGGTTGTGGACAACTTTTCCTTGCGTGTTCAACTGCTATATGCATATATATGGTTGCTCGTCGTTGAGGCGACCGCGGAGCACTGTGCTCGCGTCCCTCCGCGCGCGCTCTGCCAACGGTAGGGCCTGCGCACGATCACGTCGGGGGGCCCATATGCATGTAGTTGCGCTGCGCGCGTTGCCACGCAATGCAGTTATGTGCAGCATGATGGAGTTACGCGCTGCAAATTAGAACTGCCATCGGGGCGTGTCGATCGATATTTCAGGCCATCCGGCCTCCCCTTTAATTCCTGCGGCCATTATAACCTTAGTCTCTTCAACCTTTCGATCGCGCCCCACAACACAACAAGCACAACCATGACGACACATAGAGAGGGGATGTCTAGCGGCGCTCCAATGGAGTTCGGCGAGCATAAACTGGAGACCCACGCGAGGGAAACAGATCTCTTGGTGGTGTACACCATCATCCCGACCGTGGTGGACGACTACATCAACACCGTTGAGCAGTTGCTTGCTGGAGACAAGTACAAGGTGGTTGGCATCGACCTCCAGTACACCGTCGGTCGTCCCAGCATAGATCAGAAGGTTGTCGTTGCCCAGTTGTGCATGCGCCATCATGTCCTCATCTACCACTACTGCATGGCCATAGAGCCTTGAGACCGTTTCAACAGGTTTGTCAACAACACCGACTATAAGTTCGCCACAATGGAAACCGCCGACGTTGTAAAAGCGCTCAGTGTTACGGGCTTGGCCTGCAAGAACCTTGTCGAAATCCATGACCACTACAGGGTCTGGGGCAGCATGAAGAAGGACTCCCTCGTCGAACTCGCCTCGGCCATCATCGACCCCTACTATGAAAATTTGAAGCAGGATGCCCTGAGAACAAGTCCTGTATCCTGGCACAGGGCCTGGATGCAGCGACTGGATGAACCTCACCTCAGGTTCGCGGCCAAGAGAGTGTACACATGCTACGAGATGCACAGGCGGATCGTTGACATGAGAAAGTGCCTTGTTACCCAAATCGACGAGCCCGGATCGAGCCACAAGCAGAGCAAGCGTCACAAGCAGTAGATGATGATCAGATGATCGTTTATGCTAGTTAATCATGCATGTAATATATAGTTTACTTTATTGGTGTGTGGAAGTGCCATGTGTGTCGTAGCCACCTATGAAATTATGCATGTAATACTTTACTTTGGTGTGTGCAAATGCCATGGTTGTAGTAGCCACCTATGTAAGTGGATGTTTAATTTGGTTATGCAACCATGTCCTTATAAGTGTGTGTATGTATATATATATATGTGTGTGTGTTGTTGTTCTGTATGCAATCCCATCGCACAACACACACGTCTTATTAACAGCAATCGTCTGTGTTATTATCGGTCTTCTCACACATTTCTGATTACAGCCTGTTTGCCACGTATCACACACATCTTGTTATATTGAACCGTTTATGTTCTCTTGTCTCAACACAAACAGTTCATCCACGTGAACCGCATGTTGTATATCGCACACACCTTGATCTGGCTGACTGTTTCTTTTGTGTTGCCTAATCACAAACATTTCATCCTAGTGAACCGTATGTTGTTTATCGCACACGCCTTCATCTGGCTGCCCATTTCTTTTGTTGCTCCTCATCGCAAACGGTTAATTGAACTGAACCATATGCCCTGCATCACACACAGAACTAAAATCTGAGTCGTGTTTGATGCGTCTGTCATCGCAAACGTTCTGCACCTTTTTTTGACGGTTTTTTACACCACCGTTTGCAATTAATGCATCGCACATAGTTTCGTCAAAGGGTCTCTGATCATAGTGTTGCGTTAGTAGCATCCTGCAGTAGTGTTTGGTTTCATCGGTTTGCTTGTAGGCGGAAAGCATCGTAGGAGGCCAACGGGCCAAATCATGCAAAATGGCTGAGAGGCGTGATGGGCCAAATTGGGCTGGCCCATAACTGGCTGTTGATATTTCGAATGCAGCTCAAACAAATATGGGCCCTAATGGGCCTATAGCACACTGAAAATAGCTGGATGAAAATCAATGAAGGCCCCAAAATAACTGGCCATAACCATCGTGGGTCATAATGTGGGCCCATAGTAACAATGTGTCGTTAACAAACCGAAGTAAATTGTAGGACTTATTTGGCCCATAGAGGCCACAGGTCATTAACAGGCCACTCGGGCCTTAATGGGCCATAAGATACCCAGTGCTTTTAGTAGGCAAAGAGGAAGCTTGGGCTTGAAATGTGCCAGAGAGCCCATGGGCCATTAGCACGCTGAACCTACCTTAGGCCAGACCTTAGGCCAGAGACAACCCCTTTACATGTTGGGTTTTTAATACTCCGAATGCAAGCTTGGGCCATAAATGCACCAACGTACTACACGGGCCTATAACTAAAGGAAATATGCCCTAGAGGCAATAATAAAGTTATTATTTATTTCCTTAATTCATGATAAATGTTTATTATTCATGCTAGAATTGTATTAACCAGAAACTTACTACATGTGTGAATACATAGACAAAACATATAGTCCCTAGTATGCCTCTACTTGACTCGCTCGTTAATCAAAGCTAGTTATGTTTCCTAACCATAGACATGTGTTCTCATTTGATGAACGAGATCACATCATTAGGAGAATGATGTGATGGACATGACCCATCCGTTAGCTTAGCATTATGATCGTGTCAGTTTCATTACTACTACTTTCTTCATGACTTATACAAGTTCCTCAGACTACGAAATTATGCAACTCACGAATACCGGAGGAACACTTTGTGTGCTACCAAACATCACAATGTAAATGGGTGATTATAAAGGTGCTCTACGGGTGTCTCCAAAGGTGTTTTTTTGGTTGGCATAGATCGAGATTAGGATTTTCCACTCCGTATTTTGGAGAGGTATCTCTGGGCCCTCTTGGTAATACTCATCACTATAAAGCCTTGCAAGCATTCTGACTAATGAGTTAGTTACGGGATGAAGTATTACGGAATGAGTAAAGAGACTTGCAGCTAACGAGATTGAACTAGGTATTGAGATACCGACGATCGAATCTCGGGCAAGTAACATACCGATGACAAAGGGAACAACGTATGTTGTTATGCGGTTTGACCAATAAAGATCTTTGTAGAATATTGAAAGCACAAGTGCTCCCTGGGTGGTTTTGGTAATTAATGTCAACATATCTCTTGTTGGACTAACACTTTTACCTAGTATGTTTCAGACAAGTTCAACAATGGAGTGGCATGGACTAGAGGATGTGGAATCCCTTCAAGATGCTAAGGACAAAGGATTGGCTCAAGCTTCAAGCACAAGACTCTACATTTTCTATTTTAGTGATCTAAGATCACATTGAGTCTATAGGAAAAGCCAATACTATCAAGAGGGGATGAGGTGTTGCTTAATGGCTTACTTGCTCAAGTGCTTAGTGATATGCTCCAAAGCCCTCAACTACTTTCTCACATCCACATATGTCCTAAACCAAAAGTCTAACTCGGCCCTACCGATTCTTTCTACCCGGCGCCACTGAGTTCAAATGTCTTAGCCACTGCCACAAACCCTAGGCAAATCGGTTTCACCGATAGGGATCTCGGTCTCACCGAGATGGGATTGTAATCTCTCTGTGTGTGTCCATTACCAAAATTGTTCTCACCGAGTTTGAGTAATCGGTACTACCGAGATTACAATGCAAACTCTCTGGTTAGCTTATTACCAAAATCGGTCCCACCGAGTTTGTGTAATTGGTCTCACCGAGTTTGCCTGACCAACTCTCTGGTTAGCTTATTACCAAAATTGGTCCCACCGAGTTTGTGTAATCGGTCTCACCGAGATCATGTTATGCCCTAACCCTAACCATATCGGTCCTACCGAGTTGCATGTCGGTCCCATCGAAAATCCTAACGGTCACTAGATTTGTTGAATCGGTCTGACCGAGTTTATCAATTCGGTCCCACCGAGTTTGCCAAGTTGTGTGTAATGGTTATATTTCGTGTGGAGGCTATATATACCCCTCCACCCACTCTTCATTCGTGGAGAGAGCCATCAGAACAAACCTACACTTCCAACTTGCATTTTCTGAGAGAGAACCACCTACACTTGTGTTGAGGCCAAGATATTCCATTCCTACCATATGAATCTTGATCTCTAGACTTCCCCAAGTTGCTTTCCACTCAAATCTTCTTTCCACCAAATCCAAATCCCGTGAGAGAGAGTTGAGTGTTGGGGAGACTATCATTTGAAGCATAAGAGCAAGGAGTTCATCATCAACACACCATTTGTTACTTCTTGGAGAGTGGTGTCTCCTAGATTAGTTAGGTGTCACTTGGGAGCCTCCAACAAGATTGTGGAGTTGAACCAAGGAGTTTGTAAGGGCAAGGAGATCGCCTACTTCATGAAGATCTATCGCTAGTGAGGCAAGTCCTTCGTGGGCGACGATCATGGTGGGATAGACAAGGTTGCTTCTTCGTGGACCCTTCGTGGGTGGAGCCCTCCGTGGACTCGCGCAACCGTTACCCTTCGTGGATTGAAGTCTCCATCAACGTGGATGTACGATAGCACCACCTATCGGAACCACGACAAAAACATCCATGTCTCCAATTGCGTTTGAATCCTCCAATCCCATCCCTTTACATTATTGCAAGTTGCATGCTTTACTTTCCTCTGCTCATGTACTCTTTGCATGCTTGCTTGATATGTATTGTGAGTGTTAAACTTGTGCCTAAACTCCACTTAAACTTAACAAAGTTAAAAACTGCAACTTTTGGAACTTAGTGTCTAATCACCCCCCCTCTAGACACCTCTTCTCGATCCTTTCAAATATGTAGGAACCAATATGAGCATCCAGTTCCGCTATTGGTTATTGACTAGAGACGTGTCTCGGTCATGTCTACATAGTTCTCGAACCCGTAGGGCCCGCACGCTTAACGTTTGATGATGATTGGTATTATGAGTTTATGTGATATGATGTACCGAAGATTGTTCGGAGTCCCAGATGTGATCAAGGACATGACGAGGATTCCTGAAATGGTCGAGACATAAAGATTGATATATTGGACGACTATATTCGGACACTAGAAGTGTTCCGGAGAAGTTTTGGATAAAACCAGAGTGCCATAGGGTTAAGGGAACACCCGGGGATACTAATGGGTCTCGATGGGCCTTAGTGGAGAGAGAGAGAGAGAGAGGGGCGGCTAGGGCAGGCCACGCCCCCTCCCCTTGAGTCCGAATAGGACAAGAAAGGGGGGTGGCTCCCCCCTTTCTTTCCCCCTCTCCCTCTCCTTCCTTCCCCCTCTTCCCCTCTTGGTGGAATCCTACTAGGACTAGTAGTCCTAGTAAGACTCCCCTCTTGGGGCGCGGCTACAGGGGCCGGCCGGCCTCCCCCCTTGCTCCTTTATATACGGGGGCAGGGGGCACCCTAGAACACACAAGTTGACAATTGTTTTAGCCGCGTGCGGTGTCCCCCTCCACAGATTTCCACCTCGGTCATATCGTCCTAGTGCTTAGGCGAAGCCCTATGCCGGTAACTTCATCATCACCTTCACCACGCCGTCGTGCAGACGAAACTCTACCTCGACCTTAGTTGGATCTAGAGTCCGTGGGACGTCACCGAGTTGAACGTGTGCAGATTGCGGAGGTGTCGTACCTTCGGTGCTAGGATCGGTAGATCATGAAGATGTACGAATACATCAACCGCGTTGTCATAACGCTTCCGCTTTTGGTTTACAGGGTACGTAGACAACACTCTCCCCTCTCGTTGCTATGCATCACCTAGAGTTAGATCTTGCGTGATCATAGGATTTTTTTTGAAATTACTATGTTCCCCAACAGTGGCATCCGAGCCAGGTCTATGCGTAGATGTTATATGCACGAGTAGAACACAAAGAGTTGTGGGCGATAATAGTCATACTGCTTACCAGCATGTCATACTTTGATTCGGTGGTATTGTTGGATGAAGTGGCTCAGACCGACATTATGCGTGCGCTTACGCGAGACTGGTTCTACCGACGTGCTTCGCACATAGGTGGCTGGTGAGTGTATATTTCTCCAACTTTAGTTGAATCAAGTGTGGCTACGCCCGGTCCTTGTTGAAGGTTAAAACAGCACACTTGACGAAAAATCATTGTAGTTTTGATGCGTAGGTAAGAACGGTTCTTGCTAGAAGTCCGTAGCAGCCACGTAAAAGTTGTAACAACAAAGTAGATGACGTCTAACTTGTTTTTGCAGGGCTTGCTGTGATGTGATATGGTCAAGGCATGATGTGATATAAATTGTTGTATGAGATGATCATGTTTTGTAACAAAGTTATCGGCAACTGGCAGGAGCCATATGGTTGTCACTTTATTGTATGCAATGCAATTTCCATGTAATTGTTTTACTTTATCACTAAGTGGTAGCGATAGTCGGAGTAACAATAGTTGGCAAGACGACAACGATGCTACGATGGAGATCAAGATGTCGCGCCGGTGACAATGGAGATCATGACGATGCTTCGGTGATGGAGATCATGAGCACAAGATGATGATGGCCATACCATGTCCATATTTTGATTCCATGTGATGTTTATATTTTATGCATCTTATTTTTCATAGAACGTCGGTAGCATTATAAGATGATCCCTTACTAAATTTCAAGGTACAAGTGTTCTCCCTAAGTATGCACCGTTGCTATAGTTCGTCGTGCCGAGACACCACGTGATGATCGGGTGTGATAAGCTCTACGTTCACATACAATGGGTGCAAGCCAGTTTTGCACACGCAGAATACTCTGGTTAAACTTGACGAGCCTAGCATATGCAAATATGGCCTCGGAACACTGAGACCGAGAGGTCGAGCGTGAATCATATAGTAGATATGATCAACATAGTGATGTTCACCATTGAAAACTACTCCATCTCACGTGATGATCGGACATGGTTTAGTTGATTTGGATCACATGATCACTTAGATGATTAGAGGGATGTCTATCTAAGTGGGAGTTCTTAAGTAATATGATTAATTGAACTTTAATTTATCATGAACTTAGTACCTAATAGTATTTTGCATGTCTATGTTGTTGTAGATCAATGGCCTATGCTACCGTTCCTTTGAATTTTAATGCGTTCCTAGAGAAAGCTAAGTTGAAAGATGATGGCAGCAACTACACAGACTGGGTCTGTAACTTGAGGATTATCCTCATTGCTGTACAAAAGAATTACGTCCTGGAAGCATCGTTGGGTGCCAGGCCTGCTGCAGATGCTACTGATGACATTAAGAACGTCTGGCAGAGCAAAGCTGATGACTACTCAATAGTTCAGTGTGCCATACTTTATGGCTTAGAACCGGGACTTCAACGACATTTTGAACGTCATGGAGCATATGAGATGTTCCAGGAGTTGAAGTTAATATTTCAAGCAAATGCCCGGATTGAGAGATATGAAGTCTCCAATAAGTTCTACAGCTGTAAAATGGAGGAGAATAGTTCTTTCATTGAACATATACTCAGAATGTCTGGGTACCACAACCACTTGACTCAACTGGGAGTTAATCTTCCTGATGATAGTGTCATTGACAGAGTTCTTCAATCACTGCCACCAAGCTATAAAAGCTTCGTGATGAACTATAATATGCAAGGGATGAACAAGACTATTCCCGAGCTCTTCGCGATGCTAAAGGCTGCGGAGGTAGAAATCAAAAAGGAGCATCAAGTGTTGATGGTCAACAAGACCACTAGTTTCAAGAAAAAGGGCAAATGGAAGAAGGGGAACTTCAAGAAGAACGACAAAAAGGTTGCTGCTCAAGAGAAGAAACCCAAGTCTGGGCCTAAGCTTGAAACTGAGTGCTTCTACTGCAAAGGGACTGGTCACTAGAAGCGGAACTGCCCCAAGTATTTGGCGGATAAGAAGGATGGCAAAGTGAAAGGTATATTTGATATACATGTTATTGATGTGTACTTAACTAATGCTCGCAGTAGCGCCTCAGTATTTGATACTGGTTTTGTTGCTCATATTTGCAACTCGAAATAGGGGCTACGGATTAAGCGAAGATTGGCTAAGGACAAGGTGACGATGCGCGTGGGAAATGGTTCCAAAGTTGATGTGATCGTCAATACTATTTTTAGGCAAAGATGAGAACCAAGTTTTAGCACGATCTCCAAGCGAAAACGGAAATAGCTTCAATTTAACAATATCATTATCCACATCTTTCTTCTCTTGCATATCGCACAAATCAACGAAATTCTTTAGATGGGATGCGACATCTTCACTAGGAAGGCCAGAAAATTGATCTTTCATAACAAGATTCAACAAAGCAACATTAATTTCAAAAGATTCAGCATTAGTAGTAGGAGCAATTGGAGTGCTAATAAAATAATTCTTGTTGGTGTTGGAAAAGTCACACAATTTAGTATTATCTTGAGCCATCATGATAGGCAATCAATCCAACACACAAGCACACAAGAAGCAAGCGAAAAGAGACGAACGAAAGAGGGGTGAAGAAAAGGCAAAGGTTTTCAAAAATCGTTTTAGAAGTGGGGGAGAGGAAAACAAGAGGCGAATGGAGAATAATGTAATGTAAGGGAGAAGAGTTTATGATGGGTACTTGGTATGGCTTGAATTGGCGTAGATCTCCCCGGCAACGGCGCCTGAAATCCTTCTTGCTACCTCTTGAGCTTGCGTTGGTTTTCCCTTGAAGAGGGAAGGGTGATGCAGCAAAGTAGCCTAAGTATTTCCCTCAGTTTTGAGAACAAGGGTATCAATCCATTAGGAGACGACGCACAAGTCACCAAATACCTACACAGACAATGAAGAACTTGCAACCAACGCGATAAAGGGGTTGTCAATCCCTCCACGGTCACTCGCAAAAGTGAGATCTAATAGAGATAGATAAACGGTAAAATTATTTTTGGTATTTTTGGTTTATAGATTGGAAAGTAAAGATTGCAAAATAATAGATCGAAAACTAGCAATATGTAAACGAGATTCAATAATATGGAAAAGAGACCTGGGGGCCATAGGTTTCACTAGTGGCTTCTCTCAAGATAACATATATTACGGTGGGTGAACAAATTACTGCCGAGCAGTTGATAGAAAAGCGCATAATTATGATGACATCAAAGGCAATGATCATGAACATAGGCATCACGTCCGTGTCAAGTAGACCGACTCCTGCCTGCAGCTACTACAATTACTCCACACATCAACCGCTATCCAGCATGCATCTAGAGTATTAAGTTCATAAAGAATGGAGTAACGCATTAAGCAAGATGACATGATGTAGAGGAATTAACTCAAGCAATATGATGAAAACCCCATCTTGTTATCCTCGATGGCAACAATACAATACGTGCCTTGCTGCCCCTACTGTCACTGGGCAAGGACACCGCAAGATTGAACCCAAAGCTAAGCACTTCTCCCATTGCAAGAAGATCAATCTAGTAGGCCAAACTAAACCGATAATTGAAAAGACTTGCAAAGATATCAAATCATGCAGATAAGAATCCAGAGAAGAACGAAATAGTATTCATAGATAATCTTGTTCATAAATCCCCAATTCATTGGATCTCGGCAAACACAGCGCAAAATAGTATTACATCGAATAGATCTCCAAGAACATCGAGGAGAACATGGTATTGAGAATCAAAGAGAGAGAAGAAGCCATCTAGCTAATAACTATGGACCTGAAGGTCTATGGTAAACTACTCATGCTTCATTGAAGAGGTAATGGTGTTGATGTAGAAGCCCTCCATGATCGAAACCCCTTCTGGCAGATTGCCCAAAAAGGCCCCAAGATGGGATCTCACGGGTACAGAAGGCTGCGGAGGTGGAAAAGTGGTTTCGTGGCCCCCCTGATGTTTTTAGGGTATAAGAGTATATATAGGCGAAGGAACTTGGTCAAAGGAGCTACGAGGGGCCCACGAGGGTGGGGGCGCATGCCTACCCCCCTGGGCGTGCCCTCCTGCCTCATGGCCGCCTTGTTGCAATTCCGACTTCATCTCCAAGTATTTTGGTTTGCTTTCGGTCCAAGAAAGATCACCGTGAAGGTTTGATTCCGTTTGGACTCCGTTTGGTATTCCTTTTCTGCAAAACTCTAAAATAGGCACAAAAAAGCTGGCGCTGGGCCCTCGGTTAATAGGTTAGTCCCAAAATAATTTAAAATAGCATATTAAAGCCCATTAACCATCCAAAACAGATAATATAATAGCATGGAAGAATCAAAAACTATAGATACGTTGGAGACGTATCAGCCGCTGGTCACCGTAGTCGCTGCAGGTCGCCGGCAATGCTGGTTCTTAGTTTTTCCGTCACTCCACTATTGCATCCATGTTAAGCTCATGCACGCTGACCCCAAAACACAAACATTCCTCATTGGGACTGTACACCACCGAGTGTAGCATCAATGGCGACAGCGGCTAAGCGAAAATGCTAGTGGTAGCAAAAGAAACTTGTGTGTTTTATTCTAGCAGAAAATAGAGCACGGTGGAAGCAAAAAGAAAAGCTGGATCCAGCAAAAAAGGGACACGGGGGAAGCAAAAAATTGGAGCTATTTCTAGTATAGAAAGATGGTGGTAGCAAAACAATTTGCTGGATCCAGCTCCCGGTGGTGCCCATGGTAGCACTCCGGTGGCTGGTTGCAGCACCTCTGTATCCCTCTCCACATCGAAAAGATGCAAAACACACGGGTCGTAGCATCCTGGGTGGCTGGTTCCAGCTCTCGGTGGCGCCCATTGTAGCATCCTGGGCGCCGGTTGTAGCACCGCCCAGCTCCCTCCAGTCTAATTTGGTGTTGTGAGCTCTGCAGCTTGCCGCGGTCACCAGTTCCAGCAAACCGGTTGCAGCTCCCTCCCAGTTGGTTGGAGCATCCGTGTGCTCCACCCTCGTGCCTGCAGGTCGAGGTAGTAACAAATTGGTTGCCGGTTGCAGCTCTTCCCGCAACATTTGCAGCAGCCCCTAGCCGGTTGTAGCTCGTCGACTGGTGGCTGCAGCTCGGCCGTCGGGCCGAGTGTGGTCTGTTGGAAATATGCCCTAGAGGCAATAATAAAATGGTTATTATTATATTTCCTTGTTCATGATAATTTTCTATTGTTCATGCTATAAATGTATTAACCGAAAACCGTAATACATGTGTGAATACATAGACCACAACATGTCCCTAGTGAGCCTCTAGTTGACTAGCTCATTGATCAATAGATGGTTATGGTTTCCTAACCATGGACATTGTATGTCCTTGATAACGGTATCACATAATTAGGAGAATGATGTGATGGAATGATGACCCACAAGTGTAGGGGATCTATTGTAGTCCTTTCGATAAGTAAGAGTGTCGAACCCAACAAGGAGCAGAAGGAAATGATAAGCAGTTTTCAGTAAGGTTTTCTCTGCAAGCACTGAAATTGTAGGTAATAGATAGTTTTGTGATAAGATAAGTTGTAACGAGTAACAAGCAATGAAAGTAAATAAAGTGCAGCAAGGTGGCCCAATCCTTTTTGTAGCAAAGGATAGGCCTGGACAATTTCTTATAATGAGTGAGGGAGTCCTGGACTAGGCGGTGTCTGGATAGCCGAACTATCATCTTTGGCGGGACTCCAAGACTATGAAGATACAAGATTGAAGACTTCGTCCCGTGTCCGGATGGGACTTTCCTTGGCATGGAAGGCAAGCTTGGCGATACGGATATGTAGATCTCCTACCATTGTAACCGACTGTGTAACCCTAGCCTTCTCCGGTGTCTATATAAACCAGAGAGTTTTAGTCCATAGGACGAACAACAATCATACCATAGGCTAGCTTCTAGGGTTTAGCCTCCTTGATCTCGTGGTAGATCTACTCTTGTACTACCCATATCATCAATATCAATCAAGCAGGAGTAGGGTTTTACCTCCACCGAGAGGGCCCGAACCTGGGTAAAAACACCGTGTCCCTTGTCTCCTGTTACCATCCGCCTAGACGCACAGTTCGGGACCCCCTACCCGAGATCCGCCGGTTTTGACACCGACATTGGTGCTTTCATTGAGAGTTCCTCTATGTCGTCACCTATAGGCCCGATGGCTCCTTCGATCGTCAACAACAACGCGGTCCAGGGTGAGACTTTTCTCCCCGGACAGATTTTCGTATTCGGCGGCTTCGCACTGCGGGCCAATTCACTTGGCCATCTAGAGCAGATCAAAAGCTACGCCCCTACCATCAGGTCAAATTTGGAAGTTTGAACTATACAGCCGACATCCGCGGAGACTTGATCTTCGACGGATTCGAGCCACAGCTGAGCACGCCGCACTGTCACGATGGGCATGATTTAGCTCTGCTGCCGGACAGTGCCCTGGAGGCCGCACAAGAGTCCGCTCCGACCCTTAGCTCGGAGCCGACTGCGCCGATCGAGGATGGGTGGCTGGACACCGCCTCGGGGGCTGCTACCTCTATGGCGATAGAGCCGAATACCGACCCTGTCCCTTGTGAAGCTCGTGACTCCAAGGTGCCGGACTCCTCTCCGGACCCCTAACCTTCCGCGCCCCCGCCAATCGAATCCGATTGGGCGCCGATCATGGGGTTCATCGCTGCGGACATCTTTCAGCACTCGCCTTTTGGTGACATCCTGAATTCCCTAAAGTGTCTCTCTTTATCAGGAGAGCCCTGGCCGGATTATGGTCAGAATGGTTGGGATGCGGACAACGAAGAAATTCAAAGCCCACCCACCACCCACTTCGTAGCCACTGTCAATGACTTAACGAACATGCTAGACTTTGACTCCGAAGACATCGACGGTATGGACGACGATGCCGGAGACAACCAAGAACCAGCGCCTACAGGGCACTGGAAAGCCACCTCGTCATACGACATGTACATGGTGGACATCCCAAAGGATGGGAATGGCGATGGAACGACGGAGGACGACCCAACCAAGAAACAGCCTAAGCGCCGGCGTCAGTGGCGCCGCTCTAAATCCCGCCACAGCAAAAATGGAGATTCCGGCACCGGAGACAATAAAACACCAGACAGTGCCGAAGACAACCCCCTCCAGCAAGATTCAGCGCAGGAGGATGGAGAAACCAGCCCTCATGAAAAAACGGCAGACAGAGAGGTAGAGGACGATAATTATATGCCTCCCTCCGGAGACGAGGCAAGCCTCGATGACGACGAATTTGTCGTGCCTGAGGATCCCGTCGAACAAGAGCGTTTCAAACGCAGGCTTATGGCCATGGCAAGCAGCCTCAAGAAAAAGCAGCAACATCTTAGAGCTGACCAAGACCTGCTAGCCGACAGGTGGACTGAAGTCCTAGCGGCCAAAGAGTATGAACTCGAACGCCCCTCCAAAAGCTACCCCAAACGAAGGCTGCTACCCCGATTAGAGGAGGAAGCACATAAACCTACATCACCAGTGCACAATACGGCCGACCGGCCACCTCGTGGCCGCGACAGATAGGCCTCTAGGCCCTCCATTAAAGCCGCACCCCGGCGTCACTCGAAAAGTACAAAGTCACGGGGGAATGCGCCAGACTTGCAGGACATATTGGAGGATAAGGCAAGACAAACAAGATCGATCTACGGATCGCGTGGGCGCCCCACGATACGCGACGACAACCGTCACGCCGGACACAGCAATTCCGGCCGGGCTGAACACAGTAGACAAAGCTCGTTTGAGCTGCGTCGTGATATAGCCCAATATAGAGGCGCCGCACACCCACTATGCTTCACAGATGAAGTAATGGATCATCAAATCCCCGAAGGTTTCAAACCCGTAAACATTGGATCCTACGACGGCACAACAGATTCTGCGGTTTGGGTCGAAGACTATCTCCTTCATATCCACATGGCCCGCGGCGATGATCTTCACGCCATCAAATACCTCCCACTCAAGCTTAAAGGACCAGCTCGGCATTGGCTCAACAACTTCCCAGCAGAATCAATTGGGTGTTGGGAGGACCTGGAAGAGGCATTCCTTGATAACTTCCAGGGCACATATGTGCGACCACCAGACGCCGATGACCTAAGCCACATAATTCAGCAGCCAGACGAATCGGCCAGACAATTCTGGACGCGGTTCTTAACCAAGAAAAATCAAATCGTCGACTGTCCAGATGCAGAGGCCCTTGCAGCCTTCAAACATAACATCCGCGACGAATGGCTTGCCCGGCACCTAGGACAGGAAAAGCCGAAATCAATGGCAGCCCTCACATCACTCATAACCCGCTTCTGTGCGGGAGAAGACAACTGGCTAGCCCGCAGTAACAACCTAACCAAAAACTCTGGTAGTTCGAATACCAAAGACAGCAATGGTAGGTTGCGTTGCAATAAGCACAAGCGCCGCATTATCGGCGATAATACTGAAGATATGGTAGTCAATGTCGAATTCAGAGGCTCTAAACCCGGTCAGTGGAAAAAGCCATTCAAAAGATGTAACACCCCAAAATTTTTAACCAGGTTTTAATTATTAAAATTTTGCCAAGAGTTAAAATTTTTGCCTGCAAGAATAATTCTGTTGATTTCAAAACCTTTCTTTTAATATTAAGGATTTATTTTTCCCAAGTGGATCCTTCCAAACATATTGAACTTCTATGCCATCTCATTAAAACAATTTCCTAATCAGTAGGATTATTTATTAAATTATTTCACCCTGAGCTATATTCATTAAAATGACTTGTTTTAAGTTTTGGAGCTCTTTTTAAACTACAACCATTTGATAAATTTAACAAAAAATTCCACCAAAATTTGGAGATGTCCCGTGATGCCTCTAAATCACTTTTGTGCATTAATATATTTATTTCATTGCATATTTTGATTATTACACATGTTTTTCTTCTCTGGTCCAGTAGGCATTTTTGCACTGCAACCCTTTTAAATATTTGTTTCTAGCTTCCACCAAAATTTTGGGATGTCAGTAGGAGCATATGATTCCATTATAAGCAAAAATCCAGGGATGTTCTTTGAAATTTTTGAGTGAATCAACCTCATCTCCATCCTGGTCCAACATTATAGTTTGTGCAGCGACCATATTATTGCTTGCTCTTTGGCCCTTGATTCTTTCTCCTACTTGTAGTCCTCCATGCTAAACCCCTAAGTCCAGGAGCATGCACTCTTTTGATCATTATTAATTCATGAAATAATGCAATTCACATCCTGTCCAGATTTGAAGTTCTGCAAAACTTACACTAGCAAGTTTGTGCTTTTCACCAACTAACCTCACCACCCTCTTGTGCATCCAAGGAGACACTGATCTGGAAGATTTGGCCCCTCCAAGAATAGCCTAGGTGCCTTTGGCATTTTGACAAACACCTGGAGTGCATGGACTGATTTGGCATGATCTCAAGTATACATTATGAACTTGGCCACCTGACCAAACCACCTTGTCCCTGGAGTTTCCCTCTATCTCTAACCTAGTTCTGTTGCTTGCCAACCTCACCTGTGACCTGTAGCATGCCATGTCATTGTGTCGAACACCTTCCGTGCGTGCACTGGACGTGCCCAGAGCGCGCGTATTGCACGAGCGGCGCCCGAGCCGCCGCGTCACGCCCCGCACTCACCCCAGCCCGTGACCGACCACAGCCGGCACGCCGTGTCCCCTTGCGCGCTACATGCTCCCCCTCACCGCAACGCGCCAAGCAGAGCCTCACCGCGTCCCCGGCAAGCCAAGGACTAGCCGCCACGGCCGCCTGACAGCCCTGCTCAGGCCAGCGCCGCCCAAGCCACCCCGGCTCGCCACCTGCCCCTGTGAACAATGCAAGCTTATCCCCTCACCCATCGGCTAGCTACCGTCGTCGCCACGACGCCCTGACGCTATAGGAAGACGGTTCGCCGTCATCCTTATCACTGGCCACCGCGGAACTGACCACCACCGCGTATATAAGGGCCCCGGAGACCAATCAAGTTCTGGGGCAACCTCTTCTGATCCCCCTAGAGCTACCACGGCCAGCAGTCGAGGAGGGGAAGGCCTTCTTCCCCGAGTCCGGTCGGTTCGGTCGCCGCCTCGCTCCGGCCGATTCCGTCACCACCAGTGCCCCTCCCTCTCCATTCTCTCCACCAAGAACTCCCCCTCCCTCTCATGAGTGCAACCCCGCGCTCAATTTTGGTCGGAGACCACCGTAGCCCCAAACCCACTATCCACCTGAACGCCTGCTCCGCCGCGAAGCTCGTCGCCGGCAACTCCGTCCACGTCGGCGACCATGGCGGGTACCCATAGACTCGTCTCGACCCCCTGAGCACAGCCATATCCTCAGATCACCAAGAGACACCCCCGTTCACCGGCAAAACCTCGCCGGAGCTCCGCCTACGTTCGGTCAGAGGGGAACGGCGCGTGCGTGGTTGGTCAAACCTGACCAATGGGCCAGGCGGGCCCACTGTCAGTGACCCAGCGCTTGTCCACGCAGGAGTAAGTGGAAGCACCTTTTCCGAATACGCCTTTGACGTGTCTTTCTTTTAAAACGTTTTCTTTTCTGTTTTATTTAAAAAAACAGATTTTGACCAAATGTTTGACTGGCTATATCTTTTAAAATATAACTCCAAATGAATTGATTCTTTTTCCTACCTCTCTCAAATTTAACCTAGTTCATTTTAAGATTTATTTGAAAAAAATTCAAACAACTTTTTGTGTTGTTTTTGAATTTGTGTGTTAATTCAAATTTGTTTAAAATAGGACCTTGGAGAGAGAGAAGAAAACTTTCAAAAGTTTTGGAGTGCACCCTGCCTTTCCACACATAGAAGGCAAGCATTCTGAACCCCGGCATAAATATTTTTGTGTGTTTGATGACACGTTTATAACATCACCTCACTTTGGAGAAACTTGTTATTTCATGTGATATGATCATATGCGTGGGTGCATGTTAGTGATTTCCATGCTGTTGGAAATGATCACACTTGTGATGATAATCATCCTCATGTGCCTTACATGCATACCGGCAGGAACCCGGGAAAACCTCTGTCTTGGGTAAGCATGAGTTTGTCGCCGGTCTCCGTCGGGACGGTTATGTCTGGTATGGCATGGTAAGGTGATATGAGCGGTGACTCTGTTGGTTGAAATATATTCGTTATGCTAATCATGCAGGGAATACTTAAACCTCCCGAGTCGACCATAGATCGAGTCTTGTTCCAGTAACCCCCATACTTGTTTCGTACTACCACTCGTCTCTACAACAATTAGAGTACGGTTCAGTGAGTTGTCAACCTCTTTCTAGCACACACCGTACAGAGAGGCCAGGGTGGAAGATACCGGTTGTAGCTGGTAGGCAGGCCACCTGGTCCGGGGGCATGGGTGTTTCCGGTTGAGACCGAGAGGGGAGGCAACCCCTTAGAGCGCGCAATATAAATTTGATCCCATGCTACGCGAGGTTGTAGCCTCCCCACTTAGAGTTTGCTTGACAGGTGTCGTGGGTGATTCCAGACACGTGTGAGTTAAGCTGGTGTGTGCAAGTTAGGTGTGTTTTCAACAAAAAGACCGTAGACGGAATTAGTCCCGATGGACTAAAGAAATCCGTTACTCATGGGTAAAGAGTACACCCTCTGCAGAGATTAAACCTATTCGAATAGCCGTGTCCATGTTTAAGGATTACAGTCCGGGATGGGTCAAGTGTCGGTCTTAGTGTCGGTCTTCGGAGGCGAAACTGTTAAATCAGAACGGATATTACAACTTGTGACATGTGATAATGATGATTATTATTTGGTTGTGGACTAACCCGTGACATTTTGGTATTATCGAATACTCCTGGGATGGTTCTACCTCCGGGATATTCACTATGATTGTTTCTTTTAAAGCCCTTTATGTGGTGTCGCTCAGACGCCCGACTGTGGCATTTCTTTTAAAGCCCTGTATGTGGTGTCGCTCAGACGCCCAACTATGGCATTTCTTTTAAAGCCCTGTATGTGGTGTCGCTCAGACACCCAACTGTGGCATTTCTTTTAAAGCCCTGTATGTGGTGTCGCTCAGACGCTCGACTGTGGCATTTCTTTTAAAGCCCTGTATGTGGTGTCGCTTAGACGCCCGACGGTGGCATTTCTTTTAAAGCCTTTTATGTGGCGTCGCTTCAGATGCCCGATCGGTGCCTTTTATTATTAATACGTTATTGCATTTCCATAAATAACCTACTTACATGCATCAGAGATTTATTTACCTTTGTGACTGACGTCATGAGCATAAAAATAATTTTTAGCACATCATTATTATATTATTCCTGTGTTCATAATGTTTGCGAGTACATTCAAAGTACTCACTGGCTTGTCCCTGGCTATTGTCTTGGCCAGATTTCTTGCGCGAAGAGGAGCGACCGTGAGGACAGCCCCGGAACCCACGTAATGGTGATAGCAGCCCCGCGAAGATAGGAGTTAACCTGGTCAGCTGTTCCCGTGGGAAATGGAGTCCCATAGACACTGACGATTCACAGCCCGCTTCCGCCATCAACCACTAGGAACCATTTGTTATACTCACAGACCAGAATGGTCTTGTACTACATATTTTGTATTTGCTTGGAATTTCTATATCAAGTTGGTGCCTCATCAGCTAACAGTTATCCTGGGGCTGATGAGCACAAGGGCCATTTTCTGGGAATTAGTACCCGGAGAATCGGTCCCCACAGACTTGGTATCAGAGCCAGGCTGACCATTGGCTAATCCTATCCCAGCCAGGTCGATAAACTTAGGCAAACCAACCCACCAGACCTTAACCAAACCCAGCCAAGCTTCTCGTGCAAGATAGCCACACAGTGACCCCGGCACTTTTAGCAGTCGGTGCCCAACCTATCAACCTAGCCTGTGATCACACGCTAGTAACCAGCACACAAGATGTCTCCTTCACAAGCGTGCGAAGGAAGACTCCGTCCCCTTTTTCTATAAAAAGGGCACGCTAGCCCCAACCCAGCACAGCCTCTACCCCAAACCGAGCCATAATGCCAGGCCCCGTCATGCACAATGAGACCACAGCAACCAACCTTGGAGGTTTTGTGACCATACTCGCAAACCTCACCCGTCATGCCTACGCGTTAGAAGAGCCCCCAGAATATGTTGTGTACCAAGGACCCATGGGCGGTGAAGGCCGTCAATTTTGGGCCACTGTGCACATCTACGGTAGGGGTCTATCGCCAGAACGCCCCTACAGGTTCACCGAAAGAACAACTTCCTTCGAGCCACAAGTCGTCCAGCTAGCTGCTCGAGAGGCTATAGTTCAACTTCGGCAGTTGTCGCCCAGAGTTAACTGTCGCTTGTTCTACTACTACCCCAGGCGTGAAGGGTATGGCAGACTACCCCAAGTTGCCAACGGAGGCCACGAGACGGATCCCGCATTGTTGCACCTAGTGCACTATGTAAGTGCACTAGAGGCATTGTTCGATCAAATCACTATTGATCTGATCGCAGCTCGAGGAGAGCTGGTTCGTCGAGCCCTAGCAAGAAGAGAAGACGAGCCCGATGCCGACAACCCAGTCATGCTATTCGGACACCCGATCGAGACCCTGAGGTCAGCACCAGCCATCATCCAAGATACTGTGATGACCCTAGAAGTGCTTCGACGCCTTTTGGGAACACACTCCAACGGGATTGTGGCTAACAATCCCCGCGATGGTCATCATCGCTACCTCGACCCTGCAGTTCCTCCGCCATCTCCGACTAATCCCGGCAGTGAGACACGTGGAGAAGCCTCGTCATCCACCGGACACGCCCGTTTAGACTTAAACGAGGTAGACTAGTCGTACGAGTAGTACCGAGTTTCAGTGTATCCTCGCTTTGTAATCATGCGACCTTGTATATAAACGCAGCCTGTCGTTGTGCCTCTGTTTTAATAGTAGACTTGCGTATTTTGTCAGTGCATAGTTGCATATTTTCCGGGCACAGCTACCAAAACCAACCCCGACGACAACCACAGTAACACGTCTCTTTGTGAGATATGTGTATCTGTGACACTGAACCGACCTTTGGAGCTAAGCTGGCAAATTTATTACCTTTCACCACGGTAAAGTGACCCAGCTCCATGGCTATATAAAGGCCACCTTGTGATCTTACCCAGCACCCCACACCTTGTGCACCACCCTCACAACCTTTTTCCCGTTATGCCGAGCCCCAGTATTCATCTGAGAACCCCAGATACCAACCCAGGTAGCTTTGTCAAGATATTGTGGGACTTTACCCGCAGTACTATGGGTTCTACCCAGCCACCCCAGTACGAGCTGTTCAAATCGAGAATCACTTTTTCCACTTCAGAATATTGGGGAGCAGTACACATCCCTCCCGTAGACTCCAATCAAGATCCAACGGAAGTTTCCTTCATGGGGGAATCGATGCCAACCCCACACCTGGCCATAGAAGCTGCTGCGAAAGAAGCGATTGCTCGCCTTTGATCCGCAGTACCCTATGCCCGCGAACGAGGATATTATTACTTTCCGAGCCGTGCAGCACCCGGAGGAGTAACATCTTTTCTCGGTGGATGGATTGAGAGAGACCCAGTGCTACCCAACCTTATCCAGTACATCATCGCTCAAGAGCATTTGAACCAGCGAGTGATGGAGTATCTCCAGAGTCTTGCTGATTTGAATCCTCAGTTTGCAATCAGCAGACCACTGAGGCCCGACCCGGAGAGACGCATACGTCGACTGGTCAATCCACTTCCTCCGATAGAAGAGGAGTGTATTCCTTTGCCAAAGACATTTTGTTGGGACCCCGTCTAGCTACCGTTTTCATTTTAGACGCCACTGCTGTGTTTGTTATTGCAGCATTTATTATTACGTAGTAACTTGTACATGGTACCTCGAATTTGTGCGATGAGTCATGTATTTAGTTCCTACTAGTATGAGTAGTTTTCTTCGTGATTAACTTGTGTAACTGCAAAAAAATCCTAGAATGAGATTTCTTTTCCCTGAGTTACTGCAACGGTTATCCCCTCACTACATGGGTTATTTTTATTCACGCAGCACCACGGCAGCAGACTCACAACCGCTCGGACACATATCGAGCATTTGTTTTTCACAACGGCTCTTAGCAAATCTCAAGGACGAGATTTTTTTCTTAAGGGGGGGTAGTAATTGTAACACCCCAAAATTTTTAACCAGGTTTTAATTATTAAAATTTTGCCAAGAGTTAATTTTTTTGCCTGCAAGAATAATTCTGTTGATTTCAAAACCTTTCTTTTAATATTAAGGATTTATTTTTCCCAAGTGGATCCTTCCAAACATATTGAACTTCTATGCCATCTCATTAAAACAATTTCCTAATCAGTACGATTATTTATTAAATTATTTCACCCTGAGCTATATTCATTAAAATGACTTGTTTTAAGTTTTGGAGCTCTTTTTAAACTACAACCATTTGATAAATTTAACTAAAAATTCCACCAAAATTTGGAGATGTCCCGTGATGCCTCTAAATCACTTTTGTGCATTAATATATTTATTTCATTGCATATTTTGAGTATTACACATGTTTTTCTTCTCTGGTCCAGTAGGCATTTTTGCACTGCAACCCTTTTAAATATTTGTTTCTAGCTTCCACCAAAATTTTGGGATGTCAGTAGGAGCATATGATTCCATTATAAGCAAAAATCCAGGGATGTTCTTTGAAATTTTTGAGTGAATCAACCTCATCTCCATCCTGGTCCAACATGATAGTTTGTGCAGCAACCATATTATTGCTTGCTCTTTGGCCCTTGATTCTTTCTCCTACTTGTAGTCCTCCATGCTAAACCCCTAAGTCCAGGAGCATGCACTCTTTTGATCATTATTAGTTCATGAAATAATGCCATTCACATCCTGTCCAGATTTGAAGTTCTGCAAAACTTACACTAGCAAGTTTGTGCTTTTCACCAACTAACCTCACCACCCTCTTGTGCATCCAAGGAGACACTGATCTGGAAGATTTGGCCCCTCCAAGAATAGCCTAGGTGCCTTTGGCATTTTGACAAACACCTGGAGTGCATGGACTGATTTGGCATGATCTCAAGTATACATTATGAACTTGGCCACCTGACCAAACCACCTTGTCCCTGGAGTTTCCCTCTATCTCTAACCTACTTCTGTTGCTTGCCAACCTCACCTGTGACCTGTAGCATGCCACGGCATTGTGTCGAACACCTTCCGTGCGTGCACTGGACGCGCCCAGAGCGCGCGTATTGCACGAGCGACGCCCGAGCCGCCGCGTCACGCCCCGCACTCACCCCAGCCTGTGACCGACCGCAGCCGGCACGCCGTGTCCCCTTGCACGCTACATGCTCCCCCTCACCGCAACGCGCCAAGCAGAGCCTTGCCGCGTCCCCGGCAAGCCAAGGACTAGCCGCCACGGCCGCCACGGCCGCCTGACATCCCTGCTCAGGCCAGCGCCGCCCAAGCCACCCCGGCTCGCCACCTGCCCCTGTGAACAACGCAAGCTTATCCCCTCGCCCGTCGGCTAGCTACCGTCGTTGCCACGACGCCCTGACGCTACAGGAAGACGGTTCGCCGTCATCCTTGTTGTCGGCCACCGCGGAACCAACCACCACCGCGTATATAAGGGCCCCGGAGACCAATCAAGTTCTGGGGCAACCTCTTCTGATCCCCCTAGAGCTACCACGGCTAGCAGTCGAGGAGGGGAAGGCCTTCTTCCCCGAGTCCGGTCGGTTCGGTCGCCGCCTCGCTCCGGCCGATTCCGTCGCCACCAGTGCCCCTCCCTCTCCATTCTCTCCACCAAGAACTCCCCCTCCCTCTCATGAGTGCAACCCCGCGCTCAATTTTGGTCGGAGACCACCGTAGCCCCAAACCTACTATCCACCTGAACGCCTGCTCCGCCGCGAAGCTCGTCGCCGGCAACTCCGTCCACGTCGGCGACCATGGCGGGTACCCACAGACTCGTCTCGACCCCCTGAGCACACCCATATCCTCAGATCACCAAGAGACGCCCCCGTTCGCCAGCAAAACCTCGCCGGAGCTCCGCCTCCGTTCGGTCAGAGGGGAACGGCGCGCGCGTGGTTGGTCAAACCTGACCAATGGGCCAGGCGGGCCCACCGTCAGTGACCCAACGCTTGTCCACGCAGGAGTAAGTGGAAGCACCTTCTCCGAATATGCCTTCGACGTGTCTTTCTTTTAAAACGTTTTCTTTTCTATTTTATTTAAAAAAACAGATTTTGACCAAATGTTTGACTGGCTATATCTTTTAAAATATAACTCCAAATGAATTGATTCTTTTTCCTACCTCTCTCAAATTTAACCAAGTTTATTTTAAGATTTATTTGAAAAAAATTTCAAACAACTTTTTGTGCTGTTTTTGAATTTGTGTGTTAATTCAATTTTTTTTAAAATAGGACCTTGGAGAGAGAGAAGAAAACTTTCAAAAGTTTTGGAGTGCACCCTGCCTTTCCACACATAGAAGGCAAGCATTCTGAACCCCGGCATAAATATTTTTGTGTGTTTGATGACACGTTTATAACATCACCTCACTTTGGAGAAACTTGTTATTTCATGTGATATGATCATATGCGTGGGTGCATGTTAGTGATTTCCATGCTGTTGGAAATGATCACACTTGTGATGATAATCATCCTCATGTGCCTTACATGCATACCGGCAGGAACCCGAGAAAACCTCTGTCTTGGGTAGGCATGAGTTTGTCGCCGGTCTCCGTCGAGACGGTTATGTCTGGTATGGCATGGTAAGGTGATATGAGCGGTGACTCTGTTGGTTGAAATATATTCGTTATGCTAATCATGCAGGGAATACTTAAACCTCCCGAGTTGACCATAGATCGAGTCTTGTTCCAGTAACCCCCATACTTGTTTCGTACTACCACTCGTCTCTGCAACAATTAGAGTACGGTTCAGTGAGTTGTCAACCTCTTTCTAGCACACACCGTACAGAGAGGCCAGGGTGGAAGATACTGGTTGTAGCTGGTAGGCAGGCCACCTGGTCCGGGGGCATGGGTGTTTCCGGTTGAGACCGAGAGGCGAGGCCACCCCTTAGAGCGTGCAATATAAATTTGATCCCATGCTACGCGAGGTTGTAGCCTCCCCACTTAGAGTTTGCTTGACAGGTGTCGTGGCTGATTCCAGACACGTGTGAGTTAAGCTGGTGTGTGCAAGTTAGGTGTGTTTTCAACAAAAAGACCGTAGATGGAATTAGTCCCGATGGACTAAAGAAATCCGTTACTCGTGGGTAAAGAGTACAGCCTCTACAGAGATTAAACCTATTCGAATAGCCGTGTCCATGGTTAAGGACTACAGTCCGGGATGGGTCAAGTGTCGGTCTTAGTGTCGGTCTTCGGAGGTGAAACTGTTAAATCAGAACGGATATTACAACTTGTGACATGTGATAATGATGATTATTATTTGGTTGTGGACTAACCCGTGACATTTTGGTATTATCGAATACTCCTGGGATGGTTCTACCTCCGGGATATTCACTATGATTGTTTCTTTTAAAGCCCTTTATGTGGTGTCGCTCAGACGCCCGACTGTGGCATTTCTTTTAAAGCCCTGTATGTGGTGTCGCTTAGACGCCCGACTGTGGCATTTCTTTTAAAGCCCTGTACGTGGTGTTGCTCAGACGCCCGACTGTGGCATTTCTTTTAAAGCCCTGTATGTGGTGTCGCTTAGACGCCCGACGGTGGCATTTCTTTTAAAGCCCTTTATGTGGCGTCGCTTCAGATGCCCGATCGGTGCCTTTTATTATTAATACGTTATTGCATTTCCATAAATAACCTGCTTACATGCATCCGAGATTTATTTACCTTTGTGACTGACGTCATGAGCATAAAAATAATTTTTAGCACATCATTATTATATTATTCCTGTGTTCATAATGTTTGCGAGTACATTCAAAGTACTCACTGGCTTGTCCCTGGCTATTGTCTTGGCCAGATTTCTTGCGCGAAGAGGAGCGACCGTGGGGACAGCCCCGGAACCCACGTAATGGTGATAGCAGCCCCGCGAAGATAGGAGTTAACCTGGTCAGCTGTTCCCGTGGGAAATGGAGTCCCATAGACACTGACGATTCACAGCCTGCTTCCGCCATCAACCACTAGGAACCATTTGTTATACTCACAGACCAGAATGGTCTTGTACTACATATTTTGTATTTTCTTGGAATTTCTGTATCAAGTTGGTGCCTCATCAGCTAACAGTTATCCTGGGGCTGATGAGCACAAGGGCCATTTTCTGGGAATTAGTACCCGGAGAATCGGTCCCCACAAAAGAACTACTCCGGGCCCGTCCAATTTGGACCGGATACTCGATCGCTCGTGCCAGATACACGGCACCCCCGAAAAACCAGCTAATCACACCAACAGGGATTGTTGGGTGTTCAAGTAGGCAGGCAAGTTAATCACAGAAAGCAATGACAAGGGGCTGCATAGCGATGACAAGGAGGAGACACGGCCGCCGAACAATAGAGGACAGCAGGGTTTCCCCCCACAAGTGCGGACGGTGAACATGATATACGCAACCCACATACCCAAAAGGGAGCGGAAGCGTGCGCTCAGGGACGTATACGCGATGGAGCCAGTCGCCCCAAAGTTCAATCCGTGGTCCTCCTGCCGGATCACTTTTGATCGAAGGGACCACCCCACCAGTATCCGCCATGGCGGATTCACCGCATTGGTTTTAGACCCAATCGTCGATGGATTTCACCTCACTCAAGTCCTGATGGACGGCGGCAGCAGCCTGAACCTGCTTTATCAGGATACAGTGCGCAAGATGGGCATAGATCCCTCAAGGATTAAACCCACAAAGACGACCTTCAAAGGCGTCATACCAGGTGTAGAGGCCAATTGTACAGGCTCAGTTACACTTGAAGTGGTCTTCGGATCCCCGGATAACTTCCGAAGCGAGGAGTTAATCTTCGACATAGTCCCGTTCCGCAGCGGCTATCATGCACTGTACGGACGAACCGCATTTGCAAAGTTCAATGCGGTGCCGCACTACGCATACCTCAAGCTCAAGATGCCAGGCCCTCGAGGAGTCATCACAGTCAATGGAAACACCGAACTCTCTCTCCGAACGGAGGAGCATACAACGGCTCTCGTGGCGGAAGTACAGAGTAGCCTCTTAAGGTAATTCTCGAGTCCGGCCATTAAGCGACCGGACACCATCAAGCACGCCCGGAGTAACCTACAACAAGACCACCTGGCATGTTCTGAGCATGTGTAGCAATGCGGCCCCAACCCCAGCCCTCGCGAAATTGCGAGACCAGTACCACGCGTACATCACTACGCTCTGGAGATACCATGGGCATAGGGGGAGGGGCACGACCACGGCATGCCCAGAGTGTGGCTCAACCACACCAGGGGCTCCCAAATGTGTCATTCTTTTTTTTCTTATTCTCAGGACTCCGTTTTCCAGAAGCCCTGTCCGGCAGTAGACCTGCCGAACTCACGATGCAACAGCCAGGGAAGCAGAAAAGCTACGACGAGTATCCAGGTGGTCTCCATTACGAGCATTATACCTGTTTTACATACCATTCCGCACCCTACCCCTGGAGGGGGACATGTTAAATAAGTCCCACCCCTTGCTTATCGCACTATTTGTATCGTTCTGCCTTCATTGCAGTATTTTTTGAATAAACAATGCATCACTTTTTGCCTATCATTGCATTCCTTTCTATATATGTTCACTTATGACACGTTGCACCCGTACGCTTTGGTACAGCCAAATACACCAGGGGCTTAAGTTCCCCAAATTATGGTGTGACAAGTCCGAACACTTTCACAAGTGCGGCACCCCGAACTTATAGCATTATATGCATCGGCTCCGAATCATGTCTTGGGTCAATAGTTGGGTTTGCCCGGCTCCCATGTTTTGGTACCTTACGTTCCGTTATATCGGCTAAGGTAGCGCTGGGAGAACCACTGCGATTGTGCCCTAGTTGAGCTGGGTCGAGCACCTCAGTGGAGAAAGCTAAAACTGACCGTCATGATAAGGCGAGAGCTGGTCGCTGTTCGAGAGGTCTTTTCGAGTCCCTAAAGACTTATGCCGCTTAGAGCGAGGAGCCGGCTTTGTCCAGCCCCAGGCGTGGATAGCGCCCTGAATTCGGTCTTCCGAACACTAGGGGCTTCACCGAAATTTAAAATTATAGAATTCTATGGCTAAGTGGGAGTGTTCAAGCATTATAAGTCCGGTTGCCTAGTTCGTTGTGTTGAGCGCCTCCCTAGAAGGACCCAAAAATGGGAACAAGAACGCTCAAGTTTATCCCAAACACCCCAGCACTTGTGGCATGGGGGCCGAAGCCAACGACTTGCCATCTCTCAGATTTGATAAACGGCCGCACAGAAGGTAATATTTTAAATTAACAAGCGTTGCTTAGCGCATATGAACAAAGTTTTCAGCGCACAGGATAACAAAATGCGAGTCTACTAAAAAATTACATCTTTGGAGCATTCACCCGCAATAAGGAGGGCACCCTTCAGGACACCCTTATAATACATCTCGGGCGTGCGATACTCCTTGCCCGGTGGTGGCGCGTCCGTCACAAGCTTCTCGGCGTCCATCCTGCCCCAGTGCACTTTAGCACGGGCAAGGGCCCGACGGGCACCTTCAATGCAGGCGGAGTGCTTGATGACTTCAACCCATGGACAGGCGTCCACCAGCTGCCGCACCAGACCGAAGTAGCTCCCAGGCATGGCTTCTTTGGGCCACAGCCGAACTATGATGCCCTTCATGGCCTGTTCGGCCACCTTGTGGAGGTCGACCAGCTGCTTCAGCTGGTCGCTCAGGGGCACCAGATGTCCGACCTCAGCATACTGAGACCAGAACACCTTTTCTGTCGAGCTCCCCTCCTCGGCTTTGTAGAATGCGGCAGCATCGGACACGCTACGGGGCAGATCTGCGAACGCTCCTGGAGAGCTCCGAATTCGGGTAAGTAACAAGTAATTCACTTTTACATGCTTGCTTTGCACGAAGAATGCCTTACCCGCCGCTATCTTCTTTACTGCCTCAATTTCCTGGAGGGCCTTTTGGGCTTCGGCCTTAGCGGCTTTGGCACTCTCAAGAGCCAACGCCAGCTCAGACTCTCGAGTCTTCGAGTCACGCTCCAAGCTCTCGTGTTTTTCCACGAGAGCCTGGAGCTCTTGCCACACCTCCGCCACCCGTGCCTCCTACTTCTCTCACTCGGTGTGTTCCGCGGCCGCATTGCATTTGGCCGCGGACACCGCCTCCTTCAGGCTCGCCACCTCATTCGTAGCCCCTGGAATACCCACGTTATTCCTGTCATTTTTTGCAACCAAATCCTTTTCTATAAGGTATAACTTTAATATGGTGTTACTTACCTTCCTTGTCCTCGAGCCGCTTCTTGGCATGGCCGAGCTCGCTCTCGGACCGCTCGAGGCTCTGCTTCAATGCGTTGACCTCCGCAGTCAGTGCGGCAGAGGTCAGCAGCGCAGCCTGCACTCCCATATTGACATACTTATGTTAGACTCCTGCGTATATCTTATTAGATCCTCAGTTTGGCTTTTCTTTCCGAACACCGAACTGAGCATCAGGGGCTACTGTCTATGCGGTACTATTTTACATATCTTAAAATCCTTACCTCAAAGCCTGTTAAAAGGCTGGTACAGGCGTCAGTCAGCCCGCTCTTGGCGGACTGAACTTTTTGAATCACCGCACTCATAACACTGCGTTGCTTCTCATCAATGGAAGCGCCGTTGAGCGCCTCCAGCAAATCATCCGGCGCCTCCGGTTGGACGGAGGTCACCGGCGTCGCTATCTCGCCCTTCTTACGAAGGGGCCGCCCGCCGGACTCCGGAACCACCAAAGGTTCCGGTGCGGAGTCTGGTCCAAAGTCTGGGAGGTTGCCCTGCAGCACCTCCGGGGCCTCCTCCTCCTGGCTAGTCCCTTTCTGGGACCCCACCTCGGCATCGTTTGCGTCATGGGGGGAGGAGGCGGTCGGAAGTGAAGCGCTATTCACATCCGACGAACCCAGGGACCCGCTCGACGAAGCGGGAAGGTCATCCTTGGGCGGGCTACATGGTTGTGTTCGGCGTTAGAAGACACTATGCAACGAAAGGAAAATCATAAGCTATTCTGGAATCCGGACACTTACGATCTTGCCAGAGGCTTGGCCCTCGAGGGCCACTCCTCTTCGCCGTCGTCGGCGTTGGTGGAACAGTCCGGAGGAAGGGTCCTTCCCTTCTTGGACCCTTCGGCCTCCTCCGTTGGGGAAGCCTTCCTTTTCTTCTCTCCCCCCGCTGGGGGATAGGCCTCTTTTTTCTCCTCCTCATCTTCGTGGGAGGAGTCCGCCTTGGAGTCATCGGACGACGAGTCCGATAACACCTGGCGCTGGGAACTCCTCCGGGTTCCCGTGGCCTTCTTCTTGGCCTTCTTCTCCGGCACCACGTAAGGCGCCGAGACTAGCAGCCCCGTCAAAGGGGCGTCCGCTGGGTCTTCTGGAAGGGGAGCCTGACAGTTAACCTGCCCGGACGTCTTCTGCTAGGCCTGTTAAAGGTAATGGGAGTTTAGATCCCTCATAGAGTCAAACTATGGAAAACAAGTGTCCCGTAAAGGGTAAAATAGCTTACCTCGCCGGCTTGGTGTCGCGAGCTGAATCCGCGATCTTCATTAGCGGATGCGGGAGCCTCGGCACCCTTGAACAGCACCCTCCAGGCCTCTTCGTACGTAGTTGTCGGATTTCGGGTTCCGGGAGACCCTTGATGTTCGAACACTGGGGTGCGCGCGGAGATTTGGCCCTCTACCTACATGCTCCTCGCCGACTCGCTAGGATGTAAACTACGGAAGGAACAACACAAGAGACATAGAGTTTATACTGGTTCAGGCCACCATTTTGGTGTAATACCCTACTCTAGTGTGTGGTGTGGTGGATTGCCTCTTGGGCTGATGATGAACAATACAAGGAAGAACAGCCTCGCGAGGGTCTGTTCTTGGCTGGTGCAATGAACTGCTAGGAGGAGTCCAGTCGCTCTCCCTACTGGTTTCTTGGTGAGGATCCAGATGCTCGATGCCTCTACCCTGGGGGTGGCTAGTCCTATTTATAGGCAAAGGCCCTGGGCCTCTTCCCAAATATTGAGCGGGAAGGGCACCAACAATTGGCCATTTTGAAGGGGAACATCGGGTACACTTATCCTGACTAAAGTTGGTCCTCGCCTGTCAAAGGCTCTAGCGATGATGCCTGCTTGGGCTCCACAATGACTTCCTTCCTGCCGTTGGGCTGGTCTTGGCCTTGTTGCACCGAAATGGATGCCTTTGCTTGATGCTCTTGCTTGCGCTTGCTCCCTTTGCACCAAAGAGGAAAGGAGGACACTGCGCGGGCTGGCACCCGCCTGGCGCCCTTGGTCGTCATGGCTTGCACCATGGGCACCTCGTGAGGTACCCTGCCTTGATCTCTCCGCCTCCTTGCGAGCCAGCCTGATGAGGCCATGCCTGAGGAAGCTCCTTGTCGTCCGCCCCGTGAGGCTTGGCCCCTCGTGAGGGTCTTGAGCTTGCGTTGATGAAGATGGGCCGTGCTGGGCCCCCCACTTGAGCCACGCCGCAGGCCACAGGCAGGCAAGTCTGGGGACCCCCATTCCCAGAACACCGACAGTAGCCCCCGGGCCCAAGGCGCGCTCGGACTTGGCCGAGCAAAGAGGCGAAAGGGCAAGTGTGAAGCACCGCGGGCCCTAACAGCCTACGGCCTTGGGCGCCGCGTGGCAGTTGATTGGACATGGGCGCCTTCACTTCCCCATGATGCCTCGGCAACTACACGAATTGACAAGTCCCTGCGTGCAAAAACGGGTCATGATTACCTGCGATCGTGGAGGTCGACGGTTGGCCTCCTCTGGCTTTAAGTACGGCATGGTGCATGCCCTTCCAGCCTATCTCTTCTTGCTTCTCCTTCTTCTTGGTCCTTGCTCCGTCTCGCTGCAATGGCTCTGATCCGCCGGTTCTCTGCGGCAGAGAAGGGAAAGGCTCCCCGAGAGGATCCTGACCCGCTTCCGCCGAAGAAACGGCTAGCCCTCTGCCATCAGGGTGAGGGCGCCCGCCAGGAAGCGTTGAGGCCCTGGTGTGAACGGCCGCCACTAGGGTTCCCGCTTCCCTTGTACGCCCACATCAAGGGCTCTGAAGGAGTCGATGCCGAACGCCACGGGCGGCGCCGCCGTCGGCGCCGGCGGGTTACAAAGGTGTGCATCTTTCCCCCTGGAGTCCACGCCGAGGGCTCCTCCCGAGAGTTCATGCTTCACGCCGCCATGCCTCCTCAGTCTTGGATTCGCTTTCCTCCTTTCTTCGCCTCCGTCATCCCGCAGGGGGAACTTCTGGGGCTCTGGCTGCAACACCCTCGCGATCGGGGCTGAGGTCGCGGTCGTTGCCCCGGGCGAGGTCTTCATGACTCGAGGCTGGGGCGAGATCACCCGGGTCTGCAGGACAAGGGGCGCCCTCGCGATCCACCTGGAGTACTACGGTGCTTCGGTGATGTTCTTCAAGGTCTTCGATGCGGATGGTCGCCGGCTGGAGTGCTACCCCGGGAGAGGCGGTCGGGACGCCGCTACGGCGAGGCAGAGGCCGGCTAACCGCTCCCTTGGCAGCTCAGGCGACGGAGGTGCCAGAGGAACCAGCGACTCCGTCGAGCTCTTCGCGACTCCGGAGACGAGCGACGACAGCTACGAGCCCCCGAGCCTACACCGCTCCCGGAGTAGGGCTGGCTCGTCAGGCCATCGCCGCCCTTGATCTGGATGGGGTTGGCGCCGGTGCCTGGCGGCCCACTGTTGATGATGGCGTCCGCCGCGATGGTTCCTGTAGTTAGGACTCCTTAGGATACGCGTCTTTTGTTCCTACGAGGAGCCAAGAATATACCCCGTGGGGGCTTGTAAGGTGCCTGCGGGCCTATCTGTCAATATAATCCTTGACATGGTGTAGCGCGAGTTACTCATTCTGTCTTAGCTCAGTTCTTCCTTCCGAACCTCGTGAGGGCTTGGTGCTCTGCGCCGACGGGTCCCAGTCCCAAGGCGGCTTCAGCCGTCGCTGGTATGCCAGGTCGCGATGCCGTGGTCAAGGCCAGGAGGTGAGCGGCCCGAGGTCCGGTAAGATCCCCTGAGTCGCGATGCTCAGGAGGTCCCCCTTAGCGCTCAAGCAGCCATCATTCGGTGAGAAAGGAGAGCGACATTGCTAATACGGTATTGCATTGGATGTGGTGACGGTGCTGTGATAGCTAGTGTTTCCGGAGAGTGACTTATCTCAAGAATCGGGACCGCTCCCTGGTGTATCGCCGAGTCCATGCATCAACATGCGAGGGGTTGCTTGGCGAGGTCCTCGCGTGCCTCTTCCCTCTCGCCTTCGCTCCCCTTTCTGCTCTACGTCCTCGGGTCCCGGCCCTCGAGCGAGTCTCAGCCGTCGCTGGTATGCCAGGTCGTGATGCCGTGGTCAAGGCCAGAGGGTGAGGGCTGGAGAGCCAGTAGGAGCCCTGAGTCGCGATGCTTAGGTACCCTCACTTTAACGTGCAAGCGGTTTGCGCGGACGAGAGTGAAGGAGACACCGTGAAGGCCTCGCCCGACGCTGCTCCTTGAAGAGATCCTGCAGGCTCATCACAGAATGAGTGAGAGTTCGCCATGACAATCGATAGTCAGCCGTTGGTTGCTCTGAAGAGGTGGCGAGGCACTGATGGCTCGACGAGGGGGCGCTATGCGGGGCTGCCGTGGCCAGAGCTCAGCCATTCAGGTTTGTCAGCGTTGCAGGGACGGACCCATGCGGCCTGGGAATGATGCAGCCCTGAGGGCGCTCCCAGCTGGAAATGAAACTTGAAAGATGTCACCTGATAGTGTTGACGATGAAGAGGTGTTGGTGTAGCAGACTCGGTGGGCTGCGGTAGCCTATCCTCACGAGCCCCCGGGCCCTGAGGCCTCAGGAGGCTCCAGAGGCGCTGGTGGCTCCTCGCGGACCATCTCCATCTCCGCCAGGGCTGCGGAACGCCCGGCCTCTTGAGCCTCCAGGATGCCCCTCATGAGGCGCTGGTACGTGGCAGCCACGTTCGGCAAGCCATAAGGCATGCGAACATAGCTGTGGGGTGGACCTTCGCAGCGCCCCACTTGCGAGTGCCAGAGGCGCTCCTGAGAGGCGGCTCGGTTGAGCCCTGGTATGTCGATGCAGACGCGCAGCCCACCATCCTCGCCTGGATGGGGGGCCACGGCGGGTAAGCGGCGGCTGCCTTTCATGATTCTTGACTCCTGTAGCTCCTGAATGGCCTTGCTGACGAACTCCTGAGGGTTTGGCCCCCCTTGCCTTGCTCCTTCTTGAGGGAAACGTGCTTCGAAACACGCCTCCAAGTGGTGCCCAAGCGCCTCCCTCGTGACCTTGGCGAGGTCGGTGGCCCTCCAGGGGAGAGCCCCCGAGCCCTGCCCGAGGAGGGAGCCGGGCGCGCTTCCCTATGTGATGGAAGGGGGTTCCCCCTAGGCAGGCGCGGGCCCTGAGGGGCCTGCCTCCTGAGGGGCCGGGCCGGATGATGTCTTCTTCTTCTTGGGGGCGGCCTCGGGAAGCCTCCTGCTTCCATGATCCGGGTCTTCCAGTGATGCGGCCTGAAAGGCTGGTTCCAAGGAGCACACCACGTCTTTCTCTTCACAGGGCACCATGATGACTCCGCCACTTCCTGGCATCTTGAGGACATTGTAGCCGTGGTGGGTTACGGCCATGAACTTGGCCAGCGCTGGGTACCCGAGGATGGCGTTGTACGGCAGGCAAATGTGGGCGACGTCGAAGTCGATGAGCTCAGTGCGGTAGTTGTGGCGTGCCCCGAAGGTGACAGGGAGGCGGACCTGCCCAATCGGGACCGTGGAGCCGTCGGTGACTCCGGAGAAAGGCTTGGTTGGCTGAAGCTGATTGTAGGGCACTTGGAGATTGTTGAATGTTTCCACGGACAGGACATTGAGCCCTACCCCGCCATCAATAAGGGTCCTGGTGACTAGCACGTTGCTGATGATTGGGGAACAAAGCATTGGGAGGACTCCGGCTCTAGCCGTGCACTTTGAGCTGATCCGCTGAACTGAACGTGATGGTGCACGCCGATCACCTGAGAGGGCGCGTGGCCTCGAGCTTGGGGAGGACTGCATTTACTTCGCGGATGAACTGCTTGAAGATGCGTTGAGAGGCTGGGGCTTGAGCTCCGCCCAGGATGCAGGCGATTGCACGTGGCTCCTGGAAGCCCCCAGCCCCCTCGTCCTGATGACGATCCTCATTTCTCCTTGGCTGCGGCGGTAGTGGAGGGAGGCCTGCGTTGCCTTGCGGGCGATCCTCGCGAGGCTGATCCCTCCAGCCTCCCTCGCGAGGCGGGTCCTGCCAGCGATCCTCGCGAGGTTGGTCGCGCCACCCTTGGCGAGGGCCGCGGTCTTCCCAGTGTCCTGTGTTCCTTCCTCCTCCTCGGGCATAGCCCCGGTCACTGCGGTCGGGACGTCGGCCGGTCCTTCCTTCTCGCATGGCTCGGAGCTCTTGGCATTCGTTGGTGTTGTGGGTGTGGAGGTCGTGGTACACGCAGTACCGGCTGCCCTTGGAGGATTCGGGCTGATCTCTGCCCCGCTTGGTGTCTGGTTCTGCCGCGAGGACGGCAGCCCCCTTGCGCTTCACATCCTTGGCCTTGGGTTTCTTCTCTTCTGGGTCTGCGGCAGGCATCTCAAGGAGGGAGAGACGCCCTTCCTCAGCGCTGGCGCACTTGGTCGCCAAGTTGAATAGCTCCAAGGAAATGCACAAGTCTTCATTCATCGCCAGCTCCTCCTTCATCTTGACGTCGCGCACGCCGTCGGAGAAGGCTGACATGATGGCCTCCTCGGTCACCTTGGGAATCTTGAGGCGTGCGTTGTTGAAGCGCTGGATGTACTTCTGCAAGGTTTCCCCTGGTTGCTGCTTGATACGGCGCATGTCGCTCACGGCGGGTGGCCGGTCGCGAGTACCCTGGAACTTGGCGATGAAGCGGGTGCGCATCTCGTCCCAGGAGGAGATCATGCCTGGAGCCAGGTTCAGGAGCCAGGTGCGGGCCCCGTCCTTGAGCGCAATGGGAAACCAGTTCGCCATGACCTTCTCGCCTCCGTTGGCAGCTTCGATGCCCAGCTCGTAGAGCTGGAGGAACTCTGCGGGGTCAGTCGTACCATCATAGCGAGGAGGCAGGTCTGGCTTGAACTTGCCGGGCCATGCGACGCTGCGCAGCTCGGTGGTGAAGGCACGACAGCCTGTTGTGGCCACGAGAGGCCTTGGATGACGAAGAGCTTGGTCCTGTGGGTCCCCATGCGCCGCAGCTAGGAGCACCGCAGGGTCTTGACGTGCTGGAGCAGGAGCGTGGTCACGACGAGCCGGAGCGGGGAGCGCTCGGGCAGCTTCTCACGGGCGAGGGACTTCTTGGCAGCTCTATTCTTGCCGCGCTGGTGCCTGACGGAGCGGGTTCCACCCTGGGGCCATGCGCCTTGGGGCCAGGGCGCCTTCTTGAGGGGGAGGCGGCTGAGGCGCCCCCGGAGCTTCATTGCCCATGCAGGGCGGGGCGCGGTGCAGCGAGAAGGATGGCGTGGGGGAGCCCCCTGCGGCGCGGACGAGCTCGGCGACTCGGTCGAGCCATTCTTCGTAAACATCGTCGATGGGACGGTAGCGCAGGAGCTCGTTTGCCGCGATGAGCGCAGCTCGAGCCTCGATGGCCGCGTGGGGTGCGCGAGACAAAGAACCAGCTGGATTGAGTGAGGGTGTGGCAGTGCGGCCGTCTCACCTCATGGATGGATGCTGGGACGATGCTTGCTGCTCGTTCCCCGCCGGGCCGGTGGCGGCGTTGACGGCAGGCGACGGGGAACGACGAGGGCACCCGCCGACGGGAGCCGTCTGGGCGACGCGGGAAGCGAGGGCGGCTCGGCGCTCGGCGCGGGCCCGACGAGCGTCAGACATGGATGCGATGGTCGGAGAAGAACATGGCAACAGAAGACAAATTCCGGCGCACCCCTACCTGACGCGCCAAATGTCGGATTTCGGGTTTCGGCAGACTCTTGAGGTTCGAACACTGGGGTGCGCGCGGAGATTTCGCCCTCTACCTACCCGCTCCTCGCCGACTCGCTAGGATCTAAACTACGGAAGGAACAACACAAGAGACACAGAGTTTATACTGGTTCAGGCCACCATTATGGTGTAATACCCTACTCCAGTGTGTGGTGTGGTGGATTGCCTCTTGGGTTGATGATGAACAATACAAGGAAGAACAACCTCGCGAGGGTCTGTTCTTGGCCGGTGCAATGAACTTCTAGGAGGAGTTCAGTCGCTCTCTCTACTGGTTTCTTGATGAGGATCTAGATGCTCGATGCCTCTACCCTGGGGGTGGCTAGTCCTATTTATAGGCAAAGGCCCTGGGCCTCTTCCCAAATATTGAGCGGGAAGGGCGCCAACAATTGGCCATTTTGAAGGGGAATATCGGGTACACTTATCCTGACTAAAGTTGGTCCTCGCCTGCCAAAGGCTCTGGCGATGACGCCTGCTTGGGCTCCACAATGACTTCCTTCCTGCCGTTGGGCTGGTCTTGGTCTTGTTGCCCCGAAATGGATGCCTTTGCTTGATGCTCTCGCCTGCGCTTGCGCCCTTTGCACCAAAGAGGAAAGGAGGACACTGCGCGGGCTGGCACCCGCCTGACGCCCTTGGTCGTCATGGCTTGCGTCATGGGCACCTCGTCAGGTACCCCGCCTTGATCTCTCCGCCTCCTCGCGAGCCATCCTGATGAGGCCGTGCCTGAGGAAGCTCCTTGTCATCCGCCCCATGAGGCTTGGCCCCTCGCGAGGGTCTTGAGCTTGCGTTGATGAAGATGGGCCGCGCTGGGCACCCCTTTGAGCCACGCCGCAGGCCGCAAGCAGGCAAGTCTGGGGACCCCCATTCCCAGAACGCCGACAGTAGTGTCAAAGAGCCTGCTCAAGGTCTGGTGCTGTGCCAGATCAAACTCCCACAAGTTGAAAGCCCTCTGTTGGCATGGGAGAATCCGACGGATGAGCATGACCTGGACTACGTTGACAAGCTTGAGCTTCTTGTTCACGAGGGTTTGGACACAGGATTGGAGTCCGGTCAGCTCCTCCGAATCGCCCCACGTCAGGCCCTTCTCTTTCCAGGAGGTGAGCCGTGTGGGGATGCCAGATCTGAATTCGGGGGCCGCTGCCCATTCAGGGTCACGCGGCTCAGTGACGTAGAACCACCCCGATTGCCACCCTTTGATGGTTTCCACGAAGGCGCCCTCGAGCTAGGTGACGTTGGGCATCTTGCCCACCATGGTGCCTCCACATTCCGCTTGGCGGCCGCCCACTACCTTCGGCTTGACATTAAAAGTCTTTAGCCATAAGCCGAAGTGGGGCTGGATGCAGAGGAAGGCCTCGCACACGACGATAAACGCCGAGATGTTGAGGATAAAATTCGGGGCCAGATCATGGAAATCAAGGCCATAGTAGAACATGAGCCCCCGGACAAATGGGTGGAGTGGGAAGCCCAGTCCGTAGAGGAAATGGGGAAGGAACACCACCCTCTCATGGGGCCTGGGGGTGGGGATGAGCTGCCCCTCGTAGGGGAGCCGGTGCGCGATATTGCTGGACAAATATCCGGCCTTGCGCAGCCTTTTAATGTGGCCCTCCGTGATGGAGGAGGCCATCCACTTGCCTCCCGCTCCGGACATGGTTGGAGAAGGTTGAGGTCAGATGTGCAGACTTGGGCGCTGGAGCTCGAGTGCGCGGAGATGGATAAGCAAAGGAGGAAGTAGGCATAGGTAAAAAGGTGGATCCTTATCCCCTTATATATGAGCGGACGAAACTATGCATCCCCACCAGCCCGGTAAAACTTGCTTATCTCCCAAGCGCCGCAATCAATGGCGCGGTTGGGTTACCCACGTCCGTATTAATGAGAATCCCGGAATAAGGGGGCACGATCTCTGCTTTGACAAGATGTGCCAAGGAAACCGCTTCACTAAACGCGCTGAGGTGGAACAGTAAAAACAATTCGAATAAAGGCTTGGCCATGGTGTGACATCATGCCACAAGATACGTCAGCAGATTGAACTTGTGTAAATATTATTCTCTCTACGGTGGTATGTGGAACTTGTTCTGCAGAGCCGGACACTATCCTGGTGTTCAAAATCTTCTATGAATTATTCGGAGGAGGAACCCGCCTTGCAATGCCGAAGACAATATGCGCGCCGGACTCGTCGTCATTGAAGCCTGGTTCAGGGGCTACTGAGGGAGTCCTGGACTTGGGGGTGTCCGGATAGCTGAACTATCATCTTTGGCCGGACTCCAAGACTATGAAGATACAAGATTGAAGACTTCGTCCCGTGTCCGGATGGGACTTTCCTTGGCGTGGAAGACAAGCTTGGTGATACGGATATGTAGATCTCCTACCATTGTAACCGACTCTGTGTAACCCTAGCCTTCTCCGGTGTCTATATAAACCGAAGATTTTATTCCATAGGACGAACAACAATCATACCATAGGCTAGCTTCTAGGGTTTAGCCTCCTTGATCTCGTGGTAGATCTACTCTTGTACTACCCATATCATCAATATCAATCAAGCAGGAGTAGGGTTTTACCTCCACCGATAGGGCCTGAACCTGGGTAAAAACAACGTATCCCTTGTCTCCTATTACCATCCGCCTAGACGCACAGTTCGGGACCCCCTACCCGAGATCCGCTGGTTTTGACACCGACAATGAGTAAAGAGCTCCCGAGGACACATGGGAATTATTGTCAATCTAGTTTTCATCACGCTCATATGATTCGCGTTCGGTACTTTGATAATTTGATATGTGGGTGGACCGGTGCTTGGGTACTTCCCTTACTTGGACAAGCATCGCACTTATGATTAACCCCTATTGCAAGCATCTGCAACTACAAAAGAAGTATTAAGGTAAACCTAACCACAACATTAAACATATGGATCCAAATCAGCCCCTAACGAAGCAACACATAAACTAGGGTTTAAGCTTCTGTCACTCTAGCAACCCATCATCTACTTATTACTTCCCAATGCCTTCCTCTAGGCCCAAATAATGGTGAAGTGTCATGTAGTCGACGTTCACATAACACCACTAGAGGAAAGACAACATACATCTCATCAAAATATCAAACGAATACCAAATTCACATGACTACTAATAGCAAGACTTCACCCATGTCCTCAGGAACAAACGTAACTACTCATAAAGCATATTCATATTCATAATCAGAGGAGTAATAATATGCATTAAGGATCTGAACATGTGATCTTCCACCAAGTAAACCAATTATCATCAACTACAAGGAGTAATCAACACTACTAGCAACCCACAGGTACCAATTTGTGGTTTTGATACAAGATTGGATACAAGAGATGAACTAGGGTTTTGAGAGGAGATGGTGCTGGTGAAGATGTTGATGGAGATTGACCCCCTCCCGATGAGAGGATCGTTGGTGATGACGATGGTGATGATTTCCCCCTCCCGAAGGGAAGTGTCCCCGGCAGAACAGCTCTGCCAGAGCTCTAGATTGGTTTCGCCAAGGTTCCGCCTCGTGGCAGCGGAGTTTCGTCCTGTAAGCTTGCCCACGGTTTTTTCCAGGGTAAAAGCCTTCATATAGCAGAAGATGGACACCGAGGGGCCACCAGGGGGCCCAGGAGACAGGGGCGCGCCCAGTAGGGGTGGGCGCCCCCCCCTCCACCCTCCTGGCCAGGGTGTGGGCCCCCTGATGTATTTCTTCCGCTCAATAATTCTTATTAATTCCAAAAAACAGGTTTCGTGGAGTTTCAGGATTTTTGGAGCAGTGCAGAATAGGTTTCCAACGTTTGCTCCTTTTCTAGCCAGAATTCCAGCTGCCGGCATTCCCCCTCTTTATGGTAAACCTTGTAATATAAGAGAGAATAGCCATAAGTATTGAGATATAATGTGTAATAACAGCCCATAATGCAATAAATATTGATATAAAAGAATGATGCAAAATGGATGTATCATGGACAAGACCCAATCCTAAGCATAGCACAAGATCGTGTAGTTCGTTTACTAAGAGCTTTTCTAAAGTCAAGTATTATTTCCTTAGACCATGAGATTGTGCAACTCCCGGATACCGTAGGAATGCTTTGGGTGTACCAAACGTCACAACGTAACTGGGTGGCTATAAAGGTGCACTACAGGTATCTCTGAAAGTGTCTATTGGGTTGTCACGAATCGAGACTAGGATTTGTCACTCCGTATGACAGAGAGGTATCTCTGGGCCCACTCGGTAATGCATCATCATAATGAGCTCAATGTGACTAAGGATTTAGTCACAGGATCATGCATTAAGGAACAAGTAAAGAGACTTGCCAGTAACGAGATTGAACGAGGTATTGGGATACCGACAATCGAATCTCGGGCAAGTAACATACCGAAGGACAAAGGGAATTGTATATGGGATTGATTGAATCTCGGACATCGTGGTTCATCTGATGAGATCATCGTGGAACATGTGGGAGTCAACATGGGTATCCAGATCCCGCTGTTGGTTATTGGACAGAGAGATGTCCCGGTCATGTCTGCATGATTCCTGAACCCGTAGGGTCTACACACTTAAGGTTCGGTGACGCTAGAGTTGTTATGAGAATTAGTATGTGGTTATCGAATGTTGTTTGGAGTCCCGGATGAGATCCCGGACGTCACGAGGAGTTCCGTAATGGTCCGGAGATGAATATTTATATATGTGAAGTCTTTATTCCGTCGCCGGAAGTGTTCGGGGGTTTACCGGTGTTGTACCGGGACCACCGAAAGGGTTCCGGGGGTTCACCGGGAGGGTCCACCTACCCCAGAGGTCCCTATGGGCTGAATATGGAGGGGAACTAGCCCCTAGGTGGGCTGGGCTCCAACTCCCCCTAGGGCCCATGCGCCCAGGGTTGGGGGGAAACCCTAAAGGGGGCGCCCCCCATAGGTTGGGGTGCAAGCCTCCCACTTGGCCGCCGCCCCCCTCTAGATCCATCTGGAGGGGGCCGGCCCCCCTCTCCCTTGCCCCTATAAATAGTGGGAAGGTGGGAGGGCTGCTGGACCCTTCCCTTCCCCTGGCGCAGCCCTTCCCCTCTCCAACACATCCTCCTCCTCCGTAGAGCTTGGCGAAGCCCTGCCGGAGAACTGCAAGCTCCACCACCACGCTGTCGTGCTGCCGGAGCTCTCCCTCAACTTCTCCTCTCCCCTTGCTGGATCAAGAAGGAGACGTCCGTGGGCTGTACGTGTGTTGAATGCGGAGGCGCCGTCCGTTTGACGCTAGATCAGATCTTCTGCGATTTGAATCGACGCGAGTATGACTCCATCATCCGCGTTCTTGTAACGCATCCGTTTCACGATCTTCAAGAGGTATGAAGATGCACTCCCTCTCTCTCGTTGCTAGCATCTCCTAGATTGATCCTGGTAAAGCGTAGGAATCTTTTTGAATTATTGCTACGTTCCCCAACATGGTCGCCTTTGGCACCCCGAGCAGCAAGAAAAACAGTGGTAGAAAAGGGATGGATGGCGCCTGCGGGACAGCGGGGGAACGAGCAAGGAGCGCTAGAGGTGGAAGGAGAGGGGGAGATGAGAACGAACCATCAAGAGCGATGGGAACGATAAGGTTGGATGTTGTCTGCACGGCCCATGGAAGGAAGGCGTTTTTTAGGGGTAGGAAGATGTGCTAGCGTGTGATGTAGCGCGTGACGAGGACGAGGCCAGCCCAAGTTTCGGCCAGTGCACCGGTTCTAAACATTTCCCTATAACAAAACCTTGAGTGATTGGAACCATGAATGTAATACATACGAGTACTAATTGGTATTACATGAAAACATTGAACCATGGAAAACAAGAGTGATTTTAACTTCACATTTTGATGTTGATTCCTTGTTATCAATTATATATTTACCTTGAATCACTTTTGTTATGAGTTCACAACACATTGCATCATTTGATCAAGATAATGTTTCACATCAAAAGTTATCTTTGTTTTATAATCTACCTACTCGAGGACGAGTAGGGATTAAGCTTGGGGATGCTGATACCTGTGAAACGTCTATATAATTTTTGATTGTTTCCTGCTGTTCAATTTTGTATACTTTTATAGCATTATATATTGTTTTTTCTGGACTAACCTATTAATTTAGTGCCTAGTGTGAGTTGCTATTTTTTTGCATGTTTTTGACTTTACAGAAAATCAATATATATGGAGGTTAAAAAACCCTGAGGATTTAATACGATTTTTTTCGAGGCACGAAGGTTCCAGAAAGCACCGGAGGGTAACGAGAGGGGCCACAGGGCCACCACACATCGTGGTGGCGCGACAAGGGCCTAGGCCGCTCCCCATGGCTGTGTGGGCCCCATAGGCATCTCCTTACGTCCATTCTTCCATGTGTAAATTCCATATTTCATGAAAACTTTTGCAAGATTTTTTTTTGAATTTTTATGTTGCCGCAAATTTTTGTTCTAAGGAGATCCAATCTAGAGGCATGTTTCGGCACTCTATCAGAGGGGGAATCCACCACGGGAGGCTTCTTCATCAACCTTGCTGCCTTCATGACCATGTGTGAGTAGAGTCCCCTTAGGACCTTAAGGTCCATAGTAGTAGCTAGATGGTGTTGAAAATATGCCCTAGAGGCAATCATATTGTATTATTATATTTCCATGTTCATAATTAAGAGTTGATATTCTATGCTATAACTGATATGATCCTGGAATACACAATTCAGTGGAAAACTCATATGCACGTGTGGAATGATAAACGGAAAAAATAAGCTTCCTAATCTCGCCTCTAAGACTAGCTCCAGTGTTGTTGGTGATCATATTTTCTGAATCTTAGGATATCTTAAGAGTAATGATAGTCCTAAAACAACATTGAGAGTACAATGTTAGAAGAACGATCATATTGAATCGACCCAAACTTGTTTGTTATACTTTGAGATTATATCGTCAGAAGTCAATTGTTCTAACATGGAGTGTTAACCACTACAAGAAATGTGTCAACTTGCAACCATCACTATTGGTCGCTGAATGGTCATTGTTTTTCAGTTGCAACCTTTTTATGACAAAAAACGATTGGTCAAAAGCTGACCGCCTTTAATGAAACTTAACGACCTTCTCTGTGATATGGTCATAGAAGGAAACAACCAAAATAAAAGGTCATTGGTCCTACGACCTTTTGTTTTGATCGCTGGTTGTCTGCCCAGACCACGTCGGACCCGACGTCGCAAGCTGACGCGGCAAAATATTGACCAAATGAAAAGGTCATTGATTAGAATCAGCCCGGTCCAATTCAGTGTCTATATGGTCCGAGCCTAGTAATTCAGCCCATTTAATATATTATTTGCTACTAATTTTTGTTAGCTACCTGGGCCTGACCAACTATTCAGCCTTTTTAATTTCTGGGCCATGGCCTTTTTGTACCAACAGTTTTAGTTTTGTTTTTTTATAAAATGGGTCCACTAGTCAAACAGGTCCCACTTGTCAGGTTCTGATAAGTGGGTCCCAACTATTAGGCTCAGATTCTTCATATTTCAATTTGACAGTAAAACAATAACCAATATTTAAATTGGCAAGCAAAACACACACATAATACTTCAAATAACAATAGCTAGATTCAGTACAAGCTCTACAAATAACACATAATCCAAGTTGTAACATATACAATACTTTACAAGCTCTACAAGTGTAATAACTAGATACAGGCTCTACACGTATGGGAATCACAGTTACAAGCTCTACAAGTGTTTTCTTCTTTAGCATGGAGCTCCTTCGATAGTGATCAAATATAGGACTCACGGACAGCCATAGTCAGGACTGGGCTAACAGAACGACAACATGCCTTCCATAGTCGCCATGTTACATGAGTCGGCTGAGAAGAATCAGAAAAACTGGAGGCAATATAATATGAACATGCCATTCAAAAAAGTAGTAAAGGAGTAAAGGAGAATTCTTTATATAATGATAAACATATTTCAGCTAGTACTGAGCTTTTTTAGCCGAGCTAGTTAAAATGAGATATTCATACAAGACAATAGTATGCATGGCACAAGTGCAGGTCCTAGTTACTGGCTACACATGTAACACCAATAAAATGGATAGAACAATAACGGGAACAACTCTAGATTACACATAAAGCTGTACCCATAGTGCCAGCTATGGATAAAATCATGCGCACTCCCAACAGAACTCAGTCACACAGTATAATTCTGACTATAATATAACCAAAGAACTAAAGATTCTATGTACTTAGAACTAAACTAATAAGTGAGAATGATATGATTTTATGCAAACACTCTTTTTTTATTTGTTTATATTACTAAAACAAACATATCTTCCTTTATGTGAAGAAGTCTGCTTCCTTCTTTAGTTAGTAGTAATCGTTCCATGCAAATCAACTATGTGTGTATGCTTGATCATGGTCTGGAGATTACACGCATAGAGGAACAGAATCCTAAACAAAATAGCATCAAACAATAGTGGGTTTTCAACCTATTTACCATACACAAAACACTTAAACAATAGCATGTGCATATACTTGTCTCACATCAGGGGGTTCAGAATGTACTCAATATATTCTAATAAAAAGGATTAGGAGCAGAGGGAGAGGGAGGTGGAGATGGACGTGCTACCTGCTGTTGCTGTGGTGCCTCTTGGTGGTCATGCTTGAGCTCCTCCTCTTGATGCTGCTCACTAACCTGCAGGACAAACCTGACCATGGGTGAGCTGCAGCACAGGCACATACAGGAAGTGAAGGTAAGGAGAAGAACCTGGAAGAAGAGAGGTGCTATGTCCTCCTCCGACCTTGCCTGTCCTCCTCCTCCTCCGTGCCAATGTCGAACAACCTTCGTTTGTCGCTTGGGAGCACCATGCACCTTGGTTGGACATGCAGCCCTTGTCCTCTTCTGCACCGATGAAACCCAAAGCATCACCACATCTACATTGGCACATAGTACATACATGGTATCACAAACATTCTCTAATTGACTAGCACCCAAATATATACATGCACCAGTTGAGAAAAACCATGACTTGGACAATGTATTAAAGAAAAATCAGTGTTCCATGCACACCAAATAACTCAAAAAACTAACTACACTACTAAAGTTCTGAACAGCTAACGGTACATCAACAAAATATGGAACAACAAGCACTGCAAGCCAACTAGAGTATATATAGCACTCACAGAGAACAAGATACCAAGACACGAATGATGGCAGTCAAATTCTAGTCTCACATAGATAAAATTCATTGACATAGTAACATGCACTATTCATGATTCAGAATGGAGGTTCATAGAATAAAATAGTCAGACTCATAGCAATATCTCAGAAGCATTGGCACTGAATCTCAATTGATCTGACATTATGAAACAGATCAGATAGTTCTTTAAAACATTGCCACTAGATCTCTGTAATTCTAAATAAATTGAGAGTGAATCAATGCTCTAGATAGTAGTGCCCCACAACATGAAAAAATAATGCACAAGCTTGCATGCTGAGATTTGGCTTGGCACAAAGCAGCTCTCCACTCACAATGTCGTTTTCACAAAATTCTAGAACAACTCAGTTGGTGACTCTGACTAAACTTAGAAATGAAACTTTATGCTCAAGCTTCAGCTAATAGGGATTACAAAATTTTAGGTGGGACAAATTCTTCTAGTTGCACTTATTAACTATATAAGAGTTTATAGTGAAGAATCCTTTTGAATCAAAGACACAACTTGGAACATATCAATTTCAAGGTGCAGGTTTTATACAATCAGACATATTAAGTTGTATACTACTCATGATAATTCTGCCGATCTACGGAGTCAAGGGATGCAACTTGTCAATAGCATCTGAGGGGCAGAAGCTAATCCACAATGGCAACAGAAATAACATTCAGAGCATCATCAATGGTTTCATGAGAGCAAGCATGATATTTCATCCCATGAGGCATGGAGGAGGATCTCTTACCATGACCATAGCAGCACCTCGTCTTCATCTTGTGATCCTCACCATTTTTGCCAAGACATAGTCGCATGAACAACATTCAACACGTTATCTACACAGAGAAGAGACAAATTGTATGCTTCTCCAAGCAAGTTGAAGGTAGTACCTAGCATTGGAGTGATTACGTTATCTGTCGGCTTTTCCGCGAACACCCTCACTGCCTTCTCAAATGCACTTGCATGGGTAGTCCTTGCAATCATGATCGCCGTTGGGTTCTGGATTTGCTGCGAATAGCAACAACACACAAGTCTCAGAAACTAGACGAAAGAGCATGCATCATAAGGTCATTACTGTGAGCATATATTTAACTAATACCATTTCTTTCAAGAGGGTGTTCCCATCCTTTATTAGCTTGATGTCACCCGCTCCACCCATGAGCTTGCGCATCACAGGTCAAAGAATAGGCTAGACATAGAAAACATCACAGATCAAAGAATCCGTCCATGAGCCAACCCTAATTTTACACTTGCATGGCTCAAAGGAACGGCAGCAACTAACCAATTATCAACCACAACCTAATCAAGTTAGCCCAAACCCAGCGCATTGTGAGAACTTGGCAGATTGACGTGGCATTATCCCCTATCTACAGTTCCAAACCTGAATAGATACCTAAAGACAGTCTGAATACTGCAAAAATGGGGGGGGGGGTAGATCAGTGCCCTCCTCTAACGAGTGAAGGTGAGAGATTGTTCACGAGGACCCAGGGAACACAAAGATCACGCAGGCGCCACCGCTTCAATCTGCCAGCCTATGCAAACCTAGGCAGAGGAGGAGGTGCGTGGGATCTAGCGGCACGCCATGGGGTGCGGGGAAGGGTTGGGGAAGGGGAGAGAGAGGGGAGGGGAGAGGCGTACATCTTGATGGTGCTCTTGGGGCCGTGGTTGGTCTGAGGACGTCCTGGAGGCCCTTGGCCGCACCGATGTTGATGGCCAGGGCCACCGACTTGTTCATCACCTCCGCATTCTGGTTCCAACATGTGGGTCAAC